>NW_027045237.1:0-149696 GCF_963576615.1 Watersipora subatra
ATCCTAAACTGTTAATAAATTATTAATATAATCAGTAATGTAATCTTAAACTGTTAATAAATTATTAATTTAATCAGTAATGTAATCTTAAACTGTTAATAAGTTATTAATTTAATCAGTAATGTAATCTTAAACTGTTAATAAATTATTAATTTAATCAGTAATGTAATCTTAAACTGTTAATAAATTATTAATTTAATCAGTAATGTAATCTTAAACTGTTAATAAATTATTAATTTAATCAGTAATGTAATCTTAAACTGTTAATAAATTATTAATATAATCAGTAATGTAAACTTAAACTGTTAATAAAGTATTAATTTAATCAGTAATGTAATCCTAAACAGTTAATAAATTATTAATTTAATCAGTAATGTAATCTTAAACTGTTAATAACTTATTAATTTAATCAGTAATGTAATCCTAAACTGCTAATAAATTATTAATATAATCAGTAATGTAATCTTAAACTGTTAATAAATTATTAATTTAATCAGTAATGTAATCTTAAACTGTTAATAAGTTATTAATTTAATCAGTAATGTAATCTTAAACTGTTAATAAATTATTAATTTAATCAGTAATGTAATCTTAAACTGTTAATAAGTTATTAATTTAATCAGTAATGTAATCTTAAACTGTTAATAAATTATTAATTTAATCAGTAATGTGATCTTAATATGTTAATAAATTATTAATATAATCAGTAATGCAATCTTAAACTGTTAATAAGTTATTAATTTAATCAGTAATGTAATCTTAAACTGTTAATAAATTATTAATTTAATCAGTAATGTAATCTTAAACTGTTAATAAATTATTAATATAATCAGTAATGTAAACTTAAACTGTTAATAAAGTATTAATTTAATCAGTAATGTAATCCTAAACTGTTAATAAATTATTAATTTAATCAGTAATGTAATCTTAAACTGTTAATAAATTATTAATTTAATCAGTAATGTAATCTTAAACTGTTAATAAATTATTAATTTAAACAGTAATGTAATCTTAAACTGTTAATAAATTATTAATTTAATCAGTAATGTATTCTTAAACTGTTAATAAATTATTAATTTAATCAGTAATGTAATCTTAAACTGTTAATAAATTATTCATTTAATCAGTAATGTAATCCTAAACTGTTAATAAATTATTAATATAATCAGTAATGCAATCTTAAACTGTTAATAAATTATTAATTTAATCAGTAATGCAATCTCAAACTGTTAATAAATTATTAATTTAATCAGTAATATAATCTTAAACTGTTGATAAATTATTAATTTAATCAGTAATATAATCTTAAACTGTTAATAAATTATTAATTTAATCAGTAATGCAATCTTAAATTGTTAATAAATTATTAATTTAATCAGTAATGCAATCTTAAATTGTTAATAAATTATTAATATAATCAGTAATGCAATCTTAAACTGTTAATAAATTATTAATTTAATCAGTAATGTAATCTTAAACTGTTGATAAATTATTAATTTAATCAGTAATGTAATCTTAAACTGTTAATAAATTATTAATTTAATCAGTAATGCAATCTTAAACCGTAAATAAATTATTAATTTAATCAGTAATGTGATCTTAAACTGTTAATAAATTATTAATATAATCAGTAATGCAATCTTAAACTGTTAATAAATTATTAATTTAATCAGTAATGTAATCTTAAACTGTTGATAAATTATTAATTTAATCGGTAATGTAATATTAAACTGTTAATAAATTATTAATTTAATCAGTAATGCAATCTTAAACCGTAAATAAATTATTAATTTAATCAGTAATGTGATCTTAAACTGTTAATAAATTATTAATTTAATCAGTAATGCAATCTTAAACTGTTAATAAATTATTAATTTAATCAGTAATGCAATCTTAAATTGTTAATAAATTATTAATATAATCAGTAATGCAATCTTAAACTGTTAATAAATTATTAATTTAATCAGTAATGTAATCTTAAACTGTTGATAAATTATTAATTTAATCAGTAATGTAATCTTAAACTGTTAACAAATTATTAATTTAATCAGTACTGCAATCTTAAACCGTAAATAAATTATTAATTTAATCAGAAATGTGATCTTAAACTGTTAATAAATTATTAATTTAATCAGTAATGCAATCTTAAACTGCTGATAAATTATTAATTTAATCAGTAATGTAATCTTAAACTGTTGATAAATTATTAATTTAATCGGTAATGTAATCTTAAACTGTTAATAAATTATTAATTTAATCAGTAATGCAATCTTAAACCGTAAATAAATTATTAATTTAATCAGTAATGTGATCTTAAACTGTTAATAAATTATTAATTTAATCAGTAATGCAATCTTAAACTGTTAATAAATTATTAATTTAATCAGTAATGCAATCTTAAATTGTTAATAAATTATTAATATAATCAGTAATGCAATCTTAAACTGTTAATAAATTATTAATTTAATCAGCAATGTAGTCTTAAACTGTTGATAAATTATTAATTTAATCAGTAATGTAATCTTAAACTGTTAATAAATTATTAATTTAATCAGTAATGCAATCTTAAACCGTAAATAAATTATTAATTTAACCAGAAATGTGATCTTAAACTGTTAATAAATTATTAATTTAATCAGTAATGCAATCTTAAACTGTTAATAAATTATTAATTTAATCAGTAATGTAATCTTAAACTGTTGATAAATTATTAATTTACTCAGTAATGCAATCTTAAACTGTTAATAAATTACTAATTTAATCAGTAATGCAATCTTAAACTGTTAATAAATTATTAATTTAATCAGTAATGTAATCTTAAACTGTTTATAAATTGTTAATTTAATCAGTAATGTAATCTTAAACTGTTAATAAATTATTAATTTAATCAGTAATGTAATCCTAAACTGTTAATAAATTATTAATATAATCAGTAATGTAATCTTAAACTGTTAATAAATTATTAATTTAATCAGTAATGCAATCTTAAACTGTTAATAAGTTATTAATTTAATCAGTAATGCAATCCTAAACTGTTAATAAATTATTAATATAATCAGTAATGTAATATTAAACTGTTAATAAATTATTAATTTAATCAGTAATGTAATCCTAAACTGTTAATAACTTATTAATTTAATCAGCAATGCAATCTTAAACTGTTAATAAATTATTAATATAATCAGTAATGCAATCTTAAACTGTTAATAAGTTATTAATTTAATCAGTAATGTAATCTTAACCTGTTAGTAAATTATTGATTTAATCAGTAATGCAATCTTAAACTGTTAATAAATTATTAATATAATCAGTAATGTAATCTTAAACTGTTAGTAAATTATTGATTTAATCAGTAATATAATCTTAAACTGTTAATAAATTATTAATTTAATCAGTAATGCAATCTTAAACTGTTAATAAATTATTAATTTAATCAGTAATGCAATCTTAAACTGTTAATAAATTATTAATATAATCAGTAATGCAATCTTAAACTGTTAATAAATTATTAATATAATCGGTAATGCAATCTTAAACTGTTAATAAGTTATTAATTTAATCAGTAATGTAATCTTAAACTGTTAATAAATTATTAATTTAATCAGCAATGTAATCTTAAACTGTTGATAAATTATTAATTTAATCAGTAATGTAATCTTAAACTGTTAATAAATTATTAATTTAATCAGTAATGCAATCTTAAACCGTAAATAAATTATTAATTTAATCAGAAATGTGATCTTAAACTGTTAATAAATTATTAATTTAATCGGTAATGCAATCTTAAACTGTTAATAAATTATTAATTTAATCAGTAATGTAATCTTAAACTGTTGATAAATTATTAATTTAATCAGTAATGCAATCTTAAACTGTTAATAAATTACTAATTTAATCAGTAATGCAATCTTAAACTGTTAATAAATTATTAATTTAATCAGTAATGTAATCTTAAACTGTTTATAAATTGTTAATTTAATCAGTAATGTAATCTTAAACTGTTAATAAATTATTAATTTAATCAGTAATGTAATCCTAAACTGTTAATAAATTATTAATATAATCAGTAATGTAATCTTAAACTGTTAATAAATTATTAATTTAATCAGTAATGCAATCTTAAACTGTTAATAAGTTATTAATTTAATCAGTAATGCAATCCTAAACTGTTAATAAATTATTAATATAATCAGTAATGTAATATTAAACTGTTAATAAATTATTAATTTAATCAGTAATGTAATCTTAAACTGTTAATAAATTATTAATTTAATCAGCAATGCAATCTTAAACTGTTAATAAATTATTAATATAATCAGTAATGCAATCTTAAACTGTTAATAAGTTATTAATTTAATCAGTAATGTAATCTTAAACTGTTAGTAAATTATTGATTTAATCAGTAATATAATCTTAAACTGTTAATAAATTATTAATTTAATCAGTAATGCAATCTTAAACTGTTAATAAATTATTAATATAATCAGTAATGCAATCTTAAACTGTTAATAAATTATTAATATAATCAGTAATGTAATCTTAAACTGTTAGTAAATTATTGATTTAATCAGTAATATAATCTTAAACTGTTAATAAATTATTAATTTAATCAGTAATGCAATTTTAAACTGTTAATAAATTATTAATTTAATCAGTAATGCAATCTTAAACTGTTAATAAATTATTAATATAATCAGTAATGCAATCTTAAACTGTTAATAAATTATTAATATAATCAGTAATGCAATCTTAAACTGTTAATAAGTTATTAATTTAATCAGTAATGTAATCTTAAACTGTTAGTAAATTATTAATTTAATCAGTAATGTAATCTTAAACTGTTAGTAAATTATTGATTTAATCAGTAATATAATCTTAAACTGTTAATAAATTATTAATTTAATCAGTAATGCAATCTTAAACTGTTAATAAATTATTAATATAATCAGTAATGCAATCTTAAACTGTTAATAAATTATTAATATAATCAGTAATGTAATCTTAAACTGTTAGTAACTTATTGATTTAATCAGTAATATAATCTTAAACTGTTAATAAATTATTAATTTAATCAGTAATGCAATCTTAAACTGTTAATAAATTATTAATTTAATCAGTAATGCAATCTTAAACTGTTAATAAATTATTAATATAATCAGTAATGCAATCTTAAACTGTTAATAAATTATTAATATAATCAGTAATGCAATCTTAAACTGTTAATAAGTTATTAATTTAATCAGTAATGTAATCTTAAACTGTTAGTAAATTATTGATTTAATCAGTAATATAATCTTAAACTGTTAATAAATTATTAATATAATCAGTAATGTAATATTAAACTGTTAATAAATTATTAATTTAATCAGTAATGGAATCTTAAACTGATATAAATTATTAATTTAATCAGTAATGTAATCCTAAACTGTTAATAAATTATTAATTTAATCAGTAATGTAATCTTAAACTGGTAATAAATTATTAATTTAATCAGCAATGTAATCTTAAACTGTTAATAAATTATTAATTTAATCAGTAATGGAATCTTAAACTGATATAAATTATTAATTTAATCAGTAATGTAATCCTAAACTGTTAATAAATTATTAATTTAATCAGTAATGTAATCTTAAACTGGTAATAAATTAATAATTTAAACAGTAATGTAATTTGAACTGTTATTAAATTATTAATTTAATCATTAATATAATCTTAAACTGGTAATAAATTATTAATATAATCAGTAATGTAAACTTAAACTGTTAATAAAGTATTAATTTAATCAGTAATGTAATCCTAAACTGTTAATAAATTATTAATTTAACCAGTAATGTAATCTTAAACTGTTAATAAATTATTAATTTAATCAGTAATGTAATCCTAAACTGTTAATAAATTATTAATATAATCAGTAATGTAATCTTAAACTGTTAATAAATTATTAATTTAATCAGTAATGTAAATTTAAACTGTTAATAAGTTATTAATTTAATCAGTAATGTAATCTTAAACTGTTAATAAATTATTAATTTAATCAGTAATGTAATCTTAAACTGTTAATAAATTATTAATTTAATCAGTAATGTAATCTTAAACTGTTAATAAATTATTAATTTAATCAGTAATGTAATCTTAAACTGTTAATAAATTATTAATATAATCAGTAATGTAAACTTAAACTGTTAATAAAGTATTAATTTAATCAGTAATGTAATCCTAAACAGTTAATAAATTATTAATTTAATCAGTAATGTAATCTTAAACTGTTAATAAATTATTAATTTAATCAGTAATGTAATCCTAAACTGCTAATAAATTATTAATATAATCAGTAATGTGATCTTAAACTGTTAATAAATTATTAATTTAATCAGTAATGTAATCTTAAACTGTTAATAAGTTATTAATTTAATCAGTAATGTAATCTTAAACTGTTAATAAATTATTAATTTAATCAGTAATGTAATCTTAAACTGTTAATAAGTTATTAATTTAATCAGTAATGTAATCTTAAACTGTTAATAAATTATTAATTTAATCAGTAATGTGATCTTAATATGTTAATAAATTATTAATATAATCAGTAATGCAATCTTAAACTGTTAATAAGTTATTAATTTAATCAGTAATGTAATCTTAAACTGTTAATAAATTATTAATTTAATCAGTAATGTAATCTTAAACTGTTAATAAATTATTAATATAATCAGTAATGTAAACTTAAACTGTTAATAAAGTATTAATTTAATCAGTAATGTAATCCTAAACTGTTAATAAATTATTAATTTAATCAGTAATGTAATCTTAAACTGTTAATAAATTATTAATTTAATCAGTAATGTAATCTTAAACTGTTAAGAAATTATTAATTTAAACAGTAATGTAATCTTAAACTGTTAATAAATTATTAATTTAATCAGTAATGTAATCTTAAACTGTTAATAAATTATTAATTTAATCAGTAATGTAATCTTAAACTGTTAATAAATTATTCATTTAATCAGTAATGTAATCCTAAACTGTTAATAAATTATTAATATAATCAGTAATGCAATCTTAAACTGTTAATAAAGTATTAATTTAATCAGTAATGTAATCCTAAACTGTTAATAAATTATTAATTTAACCAGTAATGTAATCTTAAACTGTTAATAAATTATTAATTTAATCAGTAATGTAATCCTAAACTGTTAATAAATTATTAATTTAACCAGTAATGTAATCTTAAACTGTTAATAAATTATTAATTTAATCAGTAATGTAATCCTAAACTGTTAATAAATTATTAATATAATCAGTAATGTAATCTTAAACTGTTAATAAATTATTAATTTAATCAGTAATGTAATCTTAAACTGTTAATAAGTTATTAATTTAATCAGTAATGTAATCTTAAACTGTTAATAAATTATTAATTTAATCAGTAATGTAATCTTAAACTGTTAATAAATTATTAATTTAATCAGTAATGTAATCTTAAACTGTTAATAAATTATTAATTTAATCAGTAATGTAATCTTAAACTGTTAATAAATTATTAATATAATCAGTAATGTAAACTTAAACTGTTAATAAAGTATTAATTTAATCAGTAATGTAATCCTAAACAGTTAATAAATTATTAATTTAATCAGTAATGTAATCTTAAACTGTTAATAACTTATTAATTTAATCAGTAATGTAATCCTAAACTGCTAATAAATTATTAATATAATCAGTAATGTAATCTTAAACTGTTAATAAATTATTAATTTAATCAGTAATGTAATCTTAAACTGTTAATAAGTTATTAATTTAATCAGTAATGTAATCTTAAACTGTTAATAAATTATTAATTTAATCAGTAATGTAATCTTAAACTGTTAATAAGTTATTAATTTAATCAGTAATGTAATCTTAAACTGTTAATAAATTATTAATTTAATCAGTAATGTGATCTTAATATGTTAATAAATTATTAATATAATCAGTAATGCAATCTTAAACTGTTAATAAGTTATTAATTTAATCAGTAATGTAATCTTAAACTGTTAATAAATTATTAATTTAATCAGTAATGTAATCTTAAACTGTTAATAAATTATTAATATAATCAGTAATGTAAACTTAAACTGTTAATAAAGTATTAATTTAATCAGTAATGTAATCCTAAACTGTTAATAAATTATTAATTTAATCAGTAATGTAATCTTAAACTGTTAATAAATTATTAATTTAATCAGTAATGTAATCTTAAACTGTTAATAAATTATTAATTTAAACAGTAATGTAATCTTAAACTGTTAATAAATTATTAATTTAATCAGTAATGTATTCTTAAACTGTTAATAAATTATTAATTTAATCAGTAATGTAATCTTAAACTGTTAATAAATTATTCATTTAATCAGTAATGTAATCCTAAACTGTTAATAAATTATTAATATAATCAGTAATGCAATCTTAAACTGTTAATAAATTATTAATTTAATCAGTAATGCAATCTCAAACTGTTAATAAATTATTAATTTAATCAGTAATATAATCTTAAACTGTTGATAAATTATTAATTTAATCAGTAATATAATCTTAAACTGTTAATAAATTATTAATTTAATCAGTAATGCAATCTTAAATTGTTAATAAATTATTAATTTAATCAGTAATGCAATCTTAAATTGTTAATAAATTATTAATATAATCAGTAATGCAATCTTAAACTGTTAATAAATTATTAATTTAATCAGTAATGTAATCTTAAACTGTTGATAAATTATTAATTTAATCAGTAATGTAATCTTAAACTGTTAATAAATTATTAATTTAATCAGTAATGCAATCTTAAACCGTAAATAAATTATTAATTTAATCAGTAATGTGATCTTAAACTGTTAATAAATTATTAATATAATCAGTAATGCAATCTTAAACTGTTAATAAATTATTAATTTAATCAGTAATGTAATCTTAAACTGTTGATAAATTATTAATTTAATCGGTAATGTAATATTAAACTGTTAATAAATTATTAATTTAATCAGTAATGCAATCTTAAACCGTAAATAAATTATTAATTTAATCAGTAATGTGATCTTAAACTGTTAATAAATTATTAATTTAATCAGTAATGCAATCTTAAACTGTTAATAAATTATTAATTTAATCAGTAATGCAATCTTAAATTGTTAATAAATTATTAATATAATCAGTAATGCAATCTTAAACTGTTAATAAATTATTAATTTAATCAGTAATGTAATCTTAAACTGTTGATAAATTATTAATTTAATCAGTAATGTAATCTTAAACTGTTAACAAATTATTAATTTAATCAGTACTGCAATCTTAAACCGTAAATAAATTATTAATTTAATCAGAAATGTGATCTTAAACTGTTAATAAATTATTAATTTAATCAGTAATGCAATCTTAAACTGTTGATAAATTATTAATTTAATCAGTAATGTAATCTTAAACTGTTGATAAATTATTAATTTAATCGGTAATGTAATCTTAAACTGTTAATAAATTATTAATTTAATCAGTAATGCAATCTTAAACCGTAAATAAATTATTAATTTAATCAGTAATGTGATCTTAAACTGTTAATAAATTATTAATTTAATCAGTAATGCAATCTTAAACTGTTAATAAATTATTAATTTAATCAGTAATGCAATCTTAAATTGTTAATAAATTATTAATATAATCAGTAATGCAATCTTAAACTGTTAATAAATTATTAATTTAATCAGCAATGTAGTCTTAAACTGTTGATAAATTATTAATTTAATCAGTAATGTAATCTTAAACTGTTAATAAATTATTAATTTAATCAGTAATGCAATCTTAAACCGTAAATAAATTATTAATTTAACCAGAAATGTGATCTTAAACTGTTAATAAATTATTAATTTAATCAGTAATGCAATCTTAAACTGTTAATAAATTATTAATTTAATCAGTAATGTAATCTTAAACTGTTGATAAATTATTAATTTACTCAGTAATGCAATCTTAAACTGTTAATAAATTACTAATTTAATCAGTAATGCAATCTTAAACTGTTAATAAATTATTAATTTAATCAGTAATGTAATCTTAAACTGTTTATAAATTGTTAATTTAATCAGTAATGTACTCTTAAACTGTTAATAAATTATTAATTTAATCAGTAATGTAATCCTAAACTGTTAATAAATTATTAATATAATCAGTAATGTAATCTTAAACTGTTAATAAATTATTAATTTAATCAGTAATGCAATCTTAAACTGTTAATAAGTTATTAATTTAATCAGTAATGCAATCCTAAACTGTTAATAAATTATTAATATAATCAGTAATGTAATATTAAACTGTTAATAAATTATTAATTTAATCAGTAATGTAATCTTAAACTGTTAATAAATTATTAATTTAATCAGCAATGCAATCTTAAACTGTTAATAAATTATTAATATAATCAGTAATGCAATCTTAAACTGTTAATAAGTTATTAATTTAATCAGTAATGTAATCTTAACCTGTTAGTAAATTATTGATTTAATCAGTAATGCAATCTTAAACTGTTAATAAATTATTAATATAATCAGTAATGTAATCTTAAACTGTTAGTAAATTATTGATTTAATCAGTAATATAATCTTAAACTGTTAATAAATTATTAATTTAATCAGTAATGCAATCTTAAACTGTTAATAAATTATTAATTTAATCAGTAATGCAATCTTAAACTGTTAATAAATTATTAATATAATCAGTAATGCAATCTTAAACTGTTAATAAATTATTAATATAATCGGTAATGCAATCTTAAACTGTTAATAAGTTATTAATTTAATCAGTAATGTAATCTTAAACTGTTAATAAATTATTAATTTAATCAGCAATGTAATCTTAAACTGTTGATAAATTATTAATTTAATCAGTAATGTAATCTTAAACTGTTAATAAATTATTAATTTAATCAGTAATGCAATCTTAAACCGTAAATAAATTATTAATTTAATCAGAAATGTGATCTTAAACTGTTAATAAATTATTAATTTAATCGGTAATGCAATCTTAAACTGTTAATAAATTATTAATTTAATCAGTAATGTAATCTTAAACTGTTGATAAATTATTAATTTAATCAGTAATGCAATCTTAAACTGTTAATAAATTACTAATTTAATCAGTAATGCAATCTTAAACTGTTAATAAATTATTAATTTAATCAGTAATGTAATCTTAAACTGTTTATAAATTGTTAATTTAATCAGTAATGTAATCTTAAACTGTTAATAAATTATTAATTTAATCAGTAATGTAATCCTAAACTGTTAATAAATTATTAATATAATCAGTAATGTAATCTTAAACTGTTAATAAATTATTAATTTAATCAGTAATGCAATCTTAAACTGTTAATAAGTTATTAATTTAATCAGTAATGCAATCCTAAACTGTTAATAAATTATTAATATAATCAGTAATGTAATATTAAACTGTTAATAAATTATTAATTTAATCAGTAATGTAATCTTAAACTGTTAATAAATTATTAATTTAATCAGCAATGCAATCTTAAACTGTTAATAAATTATTAATATAATCAGTAATGCAATCTTAAACTGTTAATAAGTTATTAATTTAATCAGTAATGTAATCTTAAACTGTTAGTAAATTATTGATTTAATCAGTAATATAATCTTAAACTGTTAATAAATTATTAATTTAATCAGTAATGCAATCTTAAACTGTTAATAAATTATTAATATAATCAGTAATGCAATCTTAAACTGTTAATAAATTATTAATATAATCAGTAATGTAATCTTAAACTGTTAGTAAATTATTGATTTAATCAGTAATATAATCTTAAACTGTTAATAAATTATTAATTTAATCAGTAATGCAATCTTAAACTGTTAATAAATTATTAATTTAATCAGTAATGCAATCTTAAACTGTTAATAAATTATTAATATAATCAGTAATGCAATCTTAAACTGTTAATAAATTATTAATATAATCAGTAATGCAATCTTAAACTGTTAATAAGTTATTAATTTAATCAGTAATGTAATCTTAAACTGTTAGTAAATTATTAATTTAATCAGTAATGTAATCTTAAACTGTTAGTAAATTATTGATTTAATCAGTAATATAATCTTAAACTGTTAATAAATTATTAATTTAATCAGTAATGCAATCTTAAACTGTTAATAAATTATTAATATAATCAGTAATGCAATCTTAAACTGTTAATAAATTATTAATATAATCAGTAATGTAATCTTAAACTGTTAGTAACTTATTGATTTAATCAGTAATATAATCTTAAACTGTTAATAAATTATTAATTTAATCAGTAATGCAATCTTAAACTGTTAATAAATTATTAATTTAATCAGTAATGCAATCTTAAACTGTTAATAAATTATTAATATAATCAGTAATGCAATCTTAAACTGTTAATAAATTATTAATATAATCAGTAATGCAATCTTAAACTGTTAATAAGTTATTAATTTAATCAGTAATGTAATCTTAAACTGTTAGTAAATTATTGATTTAATCAGTAATATAATCTTAAACTGTTAATAAATTATTAATATAATCAGTAATGTAATATTAAACTGTTAATAAATTATTAATTTAATCAGTAATGGAATCTTAAACTGATATAAATTATTAATTTAATCAGTAATGTAATCCTAAACTGTTAATAAGTTATTAATTTAATCAGTAATGTAATCTTAAACTGGTAATAAATTATTAATTTAATCAGCAATGTAATCTTAAACTGTTAATAAATTATTAATTTAATCAGTAATGGAATCTTAAACTGATATAAATTATTAATTTAATCAGTAATGTAATCCTAAACTGTTAATAAATTATTAATTTAATCAGTAATGTAATCTTAAACTGGTAATAAATTAATAATTTAAACAGTAATGTAATTTGAACTGTTATTAAATTATTAATTTAATCATTAATATAATCTTAAACTGGTAATAAATTATTAATATAATCAGTAATGTAAACTTAAACTGTTAATAAAGTATTAATTTAATCAGTAATGTAATCCTAAACTGTTAATAAATTATTAATTTAACCAGTAATGTAATCTTAAACTGTTAATAAATTATTAATTTAATCAGTAATGTAATCCTAAACTGTTAATAAATTATTAATATAATCAGTAATGTAATCTTAAACTGTTAATAAATTATTAATTTAATCAGTAATGTAAATTTAAACTGTTAATAAGTTATTAATTTAATCAGTAATGTAATCTTAAACTGTTAATAAATTATTAATTTAATCAGTAATGTAATCTTAAACTGTTAATAAATTATTAATTTAATCAGTAATGTAATCTTAAACTGTTAATAAATTATTAATTTAATCAGTAATGTAATCTTAAACTGTTAATAAATTATTAATATAATCAGTAATGTAAACTTAAACTGTTAATAAAGTATTAATTTAATCAGTAATGTAATCCTAAACAGTTAATAAATTATTAATTTAATCAGTAATGTAATCTTAAACTGTTAATAAATTATTAATTTAATCAGTAATGTAATCCTAAACTGCTAATAAATTATTAATATAATCAGTAATGTGATCTTAAACTGTTAATAAATTATTAATTTAATCAGTAATGTAATCTTAAACTGTTAATAAGTTATTAATTTAATCAGTAATGTAATCTTAAACTGTTAATAAATTATTAATTTAATCAGTAATGTAATCTTAAACTGTTAATAAGTTATTAATTTAATCAGTAATGTAATCTTAAACTGTTAATAAATTATTAATTTAATCAGTAATGTGATCTTAATATGTTAATAAATTATTAATATAGTCAGTAATGCAATCTTAAACTGTTAATAAGTTATTAATTTAATCAGTAATGTAATCTTAAACTGTTAATAAATTATTAATTTAATCAGTAATGTAATCTTAAACTGTTAATAAATTATTAATATAATCAGTAATGTAAACTTAAACTGTTAATAAAGTATTAATTTAATCAGTAATGTAATCCTAAACTGTTAATAAATTATTAATTTAATCAGTAATGTAATCTTAAACTGTTAATAAATTATTAATTTAATCAGTAATGTAATCTTAAACTGTTAAGAAATTATTAATTTAAACAGTAATGTAATCTTAAACTGTTAATAAATTATTAATTTAATCAGTAATGTAATCTTAAACTGTTAATAAATTATTAATTTAATCAGTAATGTAATCTTAAACTGTTAATAAATTATTCATTTAATCAGTAATGTAATCCTAAACTGTTAATAAATTATTAATATAATCAGTAATGCAATCTTAAACTGTTGATAAAGTATTAATTTAATCAGTAATGTAATCCTAAACTGTTAATAAATTATTAATTTAACCAGTAATGTAATCTTAAACTGTTAATAAATTATTAATTTAATCAGTAATGTAATCCTAAACTGTTAATAAATTATTAATTTAACCAGTAATGTAATCTTAAACTGTTAATAAATTATTAATTTAATCAGTAATGTAATCCTAAACTGTTAATAAATTATTAATATAATCAGTAATGTAATCTTAAACTGTTAATAAATTATTAATTTAATCAGTAATGTAATCTTAAACTGTTAATAAGTTATTAATTTAATCAGTAATGTAATCTTAAACTGTTAATAAATTATTAATTAAATCAGTAATGTAATCTTAAACTGTTAATAAATTATTAATTTAATCAGTAATGTAATCTTAAACTGTTAATAAATTATTAATTTATTCAGTAATGTAATCTTAAACTGTTAATAAATTATTAATATAATCAGTAATGTAAACTTAAACTGTTAATAAAGTATTAATTTAATCAGTAATGTAATCCTAAACAGTTAATAAATTATTAATTTAATCAGTAATGTAATCTTAAACTGTTAATAAATTATTAATTTAATCAGTAATGTAATCCTAAACTGCTAATAAATTATTAATATAATCAGTAATGTAATCTTAAACTGTTAATAAATTATTAATTTAATCTGTAATGTAATCTTAAACTGTTAATAAGTTATTAATTTAATCAGTAATGTAATCTTAAACTGTTAATAAATTATTAATTTAATCAGTAATGTAATCTTAAACTGTTAATAAGTTATTAATTTAATCAGTAATGTAATCTTAAACTGTTAATAAATTATTAATTTAATCAGTAATGTGATCTTAATATGTTAATAAATTATTAATATAATCAGTAATGCAATCTTAAACTGTTAATAAGTTATTAATTTAATCAGTAATGTAATCTTAAACTGTTAATAAATTATTAATTTAATCAGTAATGTAATCTTAAACTGTTAATAAATTATTAATATAATCAGTAATGTAAACTTAAACTGTTAATAAAGTATTAATTTAATCAGTAATGTAATCCTAAACTGTTAATAAATTATTAATTTAATCAGTAATGTAATCTTAAACTGTTAATAAATTATTAATTTAATCAGTAATGTAATCTTAAACTGTTAATAAATTATTAATTTAAACAGTAATGTAATCTTAAACTGTTAATAAATTATTAATTTAATCAGTAATGTATTCTTAAACTGTTAATAAATTATTAATTTAATCAGTAATGTAATCTTAAACTGTTAATAAATTATTCATTTAATCAGTAATGTAATCCTAAACTGTTAATAAATTATTAATATAATCAGTAATGCAATCTTAAACTGTTAATAAATTATTAATTTAATCAGTAATGCAATCTCAAACTGTTAATAAATTATTAATTTAATCAGTAATATAATCTTAAACTGTTGATAAATTATTAATTTAATCAGTAATATAATCTTAAACTGTTAATAAATTATTAATTTAATCAGAAATGCAATCTTAAATTGTTAATAAATTATTAATTTAATCAGTAATGCAATCTTAAATTGTTAATAAATTATTAATATAATCAGTAATGCAATCTTAAACTGTTAATAAATTATTAATTTAATCAGTAATGTAATCTTAAACTGTTAATAAATTATTAATTTAATCTGTAATGTAATCTTAAACTGTTAATAAGTTATTAATTTAATCAGTAATGCAATCTTAAACTGTTAATAAGTTATTAATTTAATCAGTAATGTAATCTTAAACTGTTAATAAATTATTAATTTAATCAGTAATGCAATCTTAAACCGTAAATAAATTATTAATTTAATCAGTAATGTGATCTTAAACTGTTAATAAATTATTAATATAATCAGTAATGCAATCTTAAACTGTTAATAAATTATTAATTTAATCAGTAATGTAATCTTAAACTGTTGATAAATTATTAATTTAATCGGTAATGTAATATTAAACTGTTAATAAATTATTAATTTAATCAGTAATGCAATCTTAAACCGTAAATAAATTATTAATTTAATCAGTAATGTGATCTTAAACTGTTAATAAATTATTAATTTAATCAGTAATGCAATCTTAAACTGTTAATAAATTATTAATTTAATCAGTAATGCAATCTTAAATTGTTAATAAATTATTAATTTAATCAGTAATGTAATCCTAAACTGTTAATAAATTATTAATATAATCAGTAATGTAATCTTAAACTGTTAATAAATTATTAATTTAATCAGTAATGCAATCTTAAACTGTTAATAAATTATTAATTTAATCAGTAATGCAATCCTAAACTGTTAATAAATTATTAATATAATCAGTAATGTAATCTTAAACTGTTAATAAATTATTAATTTAATCAGTAATGTAATCTTAAACTGTTAATAAATTATTAATTTAATCAGTAATGCAATCTTAAACTGTTAATAAATTATTAATTTAATCAGTAATGTAATCTTAAACTGTTAATAAATTATTAATTTAATCAGTAATGTAATCCTAAACTGTTAATAAATTATTAATATAATCAGTAATGCAATCTTAAACTGTTAATAAGTTATTAATATAATCAGTAATGTAATCTTAAACTGTTAATAAATTATTAATTTAATCAGTAATGTAATCTTAAACTGTTCATAAATTATTAATTTAATCAGTAATGTAATCTTAAACTGTTAATAAATTATTAATATAATCAGTAATGTAAACTTAAACTGTTAATAAAGTATTAATTTAATCAGTAATGTGATCTTAAACTGTCCATAAATTATTAATTTAATCAGTAATGTGATCTTAAACTGTTAATAAATTATTAATATAATCAGTAATCCAATCTTAAACTGTTAATAAGTTATTAATTTAATCAGTAATGTAATCTTAAACTGTTAATAAATTATTAATTTAATCAGAAATGTGATCTTAAACTGTTTATAAATTGTTAATTTAATCAGTAATGTAATCTTAAACTGTTAATAAATTATTAATTTAATCAGTAATGTAATCCTAAACTGTTAATAAATTATTAATATAATCAGTAATGTGATCTTAAACTGTTAATAAATTATTAATATAATCAGTAATCCAATCTTAAACTGTTAATAAGTTATTAATTTAATCAGTAATGTAATCTTAAACTGTTAATAAATTATTAATTTAATCAGTAATGTGATCTTAAACTGTTTATAAATTGTTAATTTAATCAGTAATGTAATCTTAAACTGTTAATAAATTATTAATTTAATCAGTAATGTAATCTTAAACTGTCAATAAATTATTAATTTAATCAGTAATGTAATCTTAAACTGTTAATAAATTATTAATTTAATCAGTTATGTAATCTTAAACTGTTGATAAATTAGTAATTTAATCAGTAATGCAATCTTAAACTGTTAATAAATTATTAATTTAATCAGTAATATAATCTTAAACTGTTAATAAATTATTAATTTAATCAGTAATGCAATCTTAAATTGTTAATAAATTATTAATATAATCAGTAATGTGATCTTAAACTGTTAATAAATTATTAATTTAATCAGTAATGCAATCTTAAACTGTTAAAAAATTATTAATTTAATCAGTAATGTAATCTTAAACTGTTGATAAATTATTAATTTAATCAGTAATGCAATCTTAAACTGTTAATAAATTACTAATTTAATCAGTAATGCAATTTTAAACTGTTAATAAATTATTAATTTAATCAGTAATGTAATCATAAACTGTTTATAAATTGTTAATTTAATCAGTAATGTAATCTTAAACTGTTAATAAATTATTAATTTAATCAGTAATGTAATCCTAAACTGTTAATAAATTATTAATATAATCAGTAATGTAATCTTAAATTGTTAATAAATTATTAATTTAATCAGTAATGCAATCTTAAACTGTTGATAAATTATTAATTTAATCAGTAATGTAATCTTAAACTGTTGATAAATTATTAATTTAATCGGTAATGTAATCTTAAACTGTTAATAAATTATTAATTTAATCAGTAATGCAATCTTAAACCGTAAATAAATTATTAATTTAATCAGTAATGTGATCTTAAACTGTTAATAAATTATTAATTTAATCAGTAATGCAATCTTAAACTGTTAATAAATTATTAATTTAATCAGTAATGCAATCTTAAAATGTTAATAAATTATTAATATAATCAGTAATGCAATCTTAAACTGTTAATAAGTTATTAATATAATTAGTAATGTAATCTTAAACTGTTAATAAATTATTAATTTAATCAGTAATGTAATCTTAAACTGTTCATAAATTATTAATTTAATCAGTAATGTAATCTTAAACTGTTAATAAATTATTAATATAATCAGTAATGTAAACTTAAACTGTTAATAAAGTATTAATTTAATCAGTAATGTGATCTTAAACTGTCCATAAATTATTAATTTAATCAGTAATGTGATCTTACACTGTTAATAAATTATTAATATAATCAGTAATCCAATCTTAAACTGTTAATAAGTTATTAATTTAATCAGTAATGTAATCTTAAACTGTTAATAAATTATTAATTTAATCAGTAATGTGATCTTAAACTGTTAATAAATTATTAATATAATCAGTAATGCAATCTTAAACTGTTAATAAGTTATTAATTTAATCAGTAATGTAATCTTAAACTGTTAATAAATTATTAATTTAATCAGTAATGTAATCTTAAACTGTTAATAAATTATTAATTTCATCAATAATGTAATCCTAAACTGTTAATAAATTATTAATTTAATCAGTAATGTAATCTTAAACTGTTAATAAATTATTAATTTAATCAGTAGTGTAATCTTAAACTGTTAATAAGTTATTAATTTAATCATTAATGCAATCTTAAACTGGTAATAAATTAATAATTTAAACAGTAATGTAATTTGAACTGTTATTAAATTATTAATTTAATCATTAATATAATCTTAAACTGGTAATAAATTATTAATATAATCAGTAATGTAAACTTAAACTGTTAATAAAGTATTAATTTAATCAGTAATGTAATCCTAAACTGTTAATAAATTATTAATTTAACCAGTAATGTAATCTTAAACTGTTAATAAATTATTAATTTAATCAGTAATGTAATCCTAAACTGTTAATAAATTATTAATATAATCAGTAATGTAATCTTAAACTGTTAATAAATTATTAATTTAATCAGTAATGTAATCTTAAACTGTTAATAAGTTATTAATTTAATCAGTAATGTAATCTTAAACTGTTAATAAATTATTAATTTAATCAGTAATGTAATCTTAAACTGTTAATAAATTATTAATTTAATCAGTAATGTAATCTTAAACTGTTAATAAATTATTAATTTAATCAGTAATGTAATCTTAAACTGTTAATAAATTATTAATATAATCAGTAATGTAAACTTAAACTGTTAATAAAGTATTAATTTAATCAGTAATGTAATCCTAAACAGTTAATAAATTATTAATTTAATCAGTAATGTAATCTTAAACTGTTAATAAATTATTAATTTAATCAGTAATGTAATCCTAAACTGCTAATAAATTATTAATATAATCAGTAATGTAATCTTAAACTGTTAATAAATTATTAATTTAATCAGTAATGTAATCTTAAACTGTTAATAAGTTATTAATTTAATCAGTAATGTAATCTTAAACTGTTAATAAATTATTAATTTAATCAGTAATGTAATCTTAAACTGTTAATAAGTTATTAATTTAATCAGTAATGTAATCTTAAACTGTTAATAAATTATTAATTTAATCAGTAATGTGATCTTAATATGTTAATAAATTATTATTATAATCAGTAATGCAATCTTAAACTGTTAATAAGTTATTAATTTAATCAGTAATGTAATCTTAAACTGTTAATAAATTATTAATTTAATCAGTAATGTAATCTTAAACTGTTAATAAATTATTAATATAATCAGTAATGTAAACTTAAACTGTTAATAAAGTATTAATTTAATCAGTAATGTAATCCTAAACTGTTAATAAATTATTACTTTAATCAGTAATGTAATCTTAAACTGTTAATAAATTATTAATTTAATCAGTAATGTAATCTTAAACTGTTAATAAATTATTAATTTAAACAGTAATGTAATCTTAAACTGTTAATAAATTATTAATTTAGTCAGTAATGTATTCTTAAACTGTTAATAAATTATTAATTTAATCAGTAATGTAATCTTAAACTGTTAATAAATTATTCATTTAATCAGTAATGTAATCCTAAACTGTTAATAAATTATTAATATAATCAGTAATGCAATCTTAAACTGTTAATAAATTATTAATTTAATCAGTAATGCAATCTCAAACTGTTAATAAATTATTAATTTAATCAGTAATATAATCTTAAACTGTTGATAAATTATTAATTTAATCAGTAATATAATCTTAAACTGTTAATAAATTATTAATTTAATCAGTAATGCAATCTTAAATTGTTAATAAATTATTAATTTAATCAGTAATGCAATCTTAAATTGTTAATAAATTATTAATATAATCAGTAATGCAATCTTAAACTGTTAATAAATTATTAATTTAATCAGTAATGTAATCTTAAACTGTTGATAAATTATTAATTTAATCAGTAATGTAATCTTAAACTGTTAATAAATTATTAATTTAATCAGTAATGCAATCTTAAACCGTAAATAAATTATTAATTTAATCAGTAATGTGATCTTAAACTGTTAATAAATTATTAATATAATCAGTAATGCAATCTTAAACTGTTAATAAATTATTAATTTAATCAGTAATGTAATCTTAAACTGTTGATAAATTATTAATTTAATCGGTAATGTAATATTAAACTGTTAATAAATTATTAATTTAATCAGTAATGCAATCTTAAACCGTAAATAAATTATTAATTTAATCAGTAATGTGATCTTAAACTGTTAATAAATTATTAATTTAATCAGTAATGCAATCTTAAACTGTTAATAAATTATTAATTTAATCAGTAATGCAATCTTAAATTGTTAATAAATTATTAATATAATCAGTAATGCAATCTTAAACTGTTAATAAATTATTAATTTAATCAGTAATGTAATCTTAAACTGTTGATAAATTATTAATTTAATCAGTAATGTAATCTTAAACTGTTAATAAATTATTAATTTAATCAGTACTGCAATCTTAAACCGTAAATAAATTATTAATTTAATCAGAAATGTGATCTTAAACTGTTAATAAATTATTAATTTAATCAGTAATGCTATCTTAAACTGTTGATAAATTATTAATTTAATCAGTAATGTAATCTTAAACTGTTGATAAATTATTAATTTAATCGGTAATGTAATCTTAAACTGTTAATAAATTATTAATTTAATCAGTAATGCAATCTTAAACCGTAAATAAATTATTAATTTAATCAGTAATGTGATCTTAAACTGTTAATAAATTATTAATTTAATCAGTAATGCAATCTTAAACTGTTAATAAATTATTAATTTAATCAGTAATGCAATCTTAAATTGTTAATAAATTATTAATATAATCAGTAATGCAATCTTAAACTGTTAATAAATTATTAATTTAATCAGCAATGTAATCTTAAACTGTTGATAAATTATTAATTTAATCAGTAATGTAATCTTAAACTGTTAATAAATTATTAATTTAATCAGTAATGCAATCTTAAACCGTAAATAAATTATTAATTTAACCAGAAATGCAATCTTAAATTGTTAATAAATTATTAATTTAATCAGTAATGCAATCTTAAACTGTTAATAAATTATTAATTTAATCAGTAATGTAATCTTAAACTGTTGATAAATTATTAATTTACTCAGTAATGCAATCTTAAACTGTTAATAAATTACTAATTTAATCAGTAATGCAATCTTAAACTGTTAATAAATTATTAATTTAATCAGTAATGTAATCTTAAACTGTTTATAAATTGTTAATTTAATCAGTAATGTAATCTTAAACTGTTAATAAATTATTAATTTAATCAGTAATGTAATCCTAAACTGTTAATAAATTATTAATATAATCAGTAATGTAATCTTAAACTGTTAATAAATTATTAATTTAATCAGTAATGCAATCTTAAACTGTTAATAAGTTATTAATTTAATCAGTAATGCAATCCTAAACTGTTAATAAATTATTAATATAATCAGTAATGTAATATTAAACTGTTAATAAATTATTAATTTAATCAGTAATGTAATCTTAAACTGTTAATAAATTATTAATTTAATCAGCAATGCAATCTTAAACTGTTAATAAATTATTAATATAATCAGTAATGCAATCTTAAACTGTTAATAAGTTATTAATTTAATCAGTAATGTAATCTTAACCTGTTAGTAAATTATTGATTTAATCAGTAATGCAATCTTAAACTGTTAATAAACTATTAATATAATCAGTAATGTAATCTTAAACTGTTAGTAAATTATTGATTTAATCAGTAATATAATCTTAAACTGTTAATAAATTATTAATTTAATCAGTAATGCAATCTTAAACTGTTAATAAATTATTAATTTAATCAGTAATGCAATCTTAAACTGTTAATAAATTATTAATATAATCAGTAATGCAATCTTAAACTGTTAATAAATTATTAATATAATCAGTAATGCAATCTTAAACTGTTAATAAGTTATTAATTTAATCAGTAATGTAATCTTAAACTGTTAATAAATTATTAATTTAATCAGCAATGTAATCTTAAACTGTTGATAAATTATTAATTTAATCAGTAATGTAATTTTAAACTGTTAATAAATTATTAATTTAATCAGTAATGCAATCTTAAACCGTAAATAAATTATTAATTTAATCAGAAATGTGATCTTAAACTGTTAATAAATTATTAATTTAATCAGTAATGCAATCTTAAACTGTTAATAAATTATTAATTTAATCAGTAATGTAATCTTAAACTGTTGATAAATTATTAATTTAATCAGTAATGCAATCTTAAACTGTTAATAAATTACTAATTTAATCAGTAATGCAATCTTAAACTGTTAATAAATTATTAATTTAATCAGTAATGTAATCTTAAACTGTTTATAAATTGTTAATTTAATCAGTAATGTAATCTTAAACTGTTAATAAATTATTAATTTAATCAGTAATGTAATCCTAAACTGTTAATAAATTATTAATATAATCAGTAATGTAATCTTAAACTGTTAATAAATTATTAATTTAATCAGTAATGCAATCTTAAACTGTTAATAAGTTATTAATTTAATCAGTAATGCAATCCTAAACTGTTAATAAATTATTAATATAATCAGTAATGTAATATTAAACTGTTAATAAATTATTAATTTAATCAGTAATGTAATCTTAAACTGTTAATAAATTATTAATTTAATCAGCAATGCAATCTTAAACTGTTAATAAATTATTAATATAATCAGTAATGCAATCTTAAACTGTTAATAAGTTATTAATTTAATCAGTAATGTAATCTTAAACTGTTAGTAAATTATTGATTTAATCAGTAATATAATCTTAAACTGTTAATAAATTATTAATTTAATCAGTAATGCAATCTTAAACTGTTAATAAATTATTAATATAATCAGTAATGCAATCTTAAACTGTTAATAAATTATTAATTTAATCAGTAATGGAATCTTAAACTGATATAAATTATTAATTTAATCAGTAATGTAATCCTAAACTGTTAATAAATTATTAATTTAATCAGTAATGTAATCTTAAACTGGTAATAAATTATTAATTTAATCAGCAATGTAATCTTAAACTGTTAATAAATTATTAATTTAATCAGTAATGTAATCTTAAACTGTCAATAAATTATTAATTTAATCAGTAATGTAATCTTAAACTGTTAATAAATTATTAATTTAATCAGTAATGCAATCTTAAACTGTTAATAAATTATTAATTTAATCAGTAATGTAATCTTAAACTGTTAGTAAATTATTAATTTAATCAGTAATGTAATCTTAAACTGTTAGTAAATTATTAATTTAATCAGTAATGTAATCTTAAACTGGTAATAAACTATTAATTTAATCAGTAATGCAATCTACTACTGGTAATAAATTATTAATTTAATCAGTAATGTAATCTTAAACTGGTAATAAATTATTAATTTAATCAGTAATGTAATCTTAAACTGTCAATAAATTATTAATTTAATCAGTAATGTAATCTTAAACTGTTAATAAATTATTAATTTAATCAGTTATGTAATGTTAAACTGTTGATAAATTAGTAATTTAATCAGTAATGCAATCTTAAACTGTTAATAAATTTTTAATTTAATCAGTAATATAATCTTAAACTGTTAATAAATTATTAATTTAATCAGTAATGCAATCTTAAATTGTTAATAAATTATTAATATAATCAGTAATGTGATCTTAAACTGTTAATAAATTATTAATTTAATCAGTAATGCAATCTTAAACTGTTAAAAAATTATTAATTTAATCAGTAATGTAATCTTAAACTGTTGATAAATTATTAATTTAATCAGTAATGCAATCTTAAACTGTTAATAAATTACTAATTTAATCAGTAATGCAATCTTAAACTGTTAATAAATTATTAATTTAATCAGTAATGTAATCATAAACTGTTTATAAATTGTTAATTTAATCAGTAATGTAATCTTAAACTGTTAATAAATTATTAATTTAATCAGTAATGTAATCCTAAACTGTTAATAAATTATTAATATAATCAGTAATGTAATCTTAAACTGTTAATAAATTATTAATTTAATCAGTAATGCAATCTTAAACTGTTAATAAATTATTAATTTAATCAGTAATGCAATCCTAAACTGTTAATAAATTATTAATATAATCAGTAATGTAATTTTAAACTGTTAATAAATTATTAATTTAATCAGTAATGTAATCTTAAACTGTTAATAAATTATTAATTTAATCAGTAATGCAATCTTAAACCGTAAATAAATTATTAATTTAATCAGAAATGTGATCTTAAACTGTTAATAAATTATTAATTTAATCAGTAATGCAATCTTAAACTGTTAATAAATTATTAATATAATCAGTAATGCAATTTTAAACTGTTAATAAATTATTAATATAATCAGTAATATAATCTTAAACTGTTAGTAAATTATTGATTTAATCAGTAATATAATCTTAAACTGTTAATAAATTATTAATTTAATCAGTAATGCAATCTTAAACTGTTAATAAATTATTAATTTAATCAGTAATGCAATCTTAAACTGTTGATAAATTATTAATTTAATCAGTAATGTAATCTTAAACTGTTGATAAATTATTAATTTAATCGGTAATGTAATCTTAAACTGTTAATAAATTATTAATTTAATCAGTAATGCAATCTTAAACCGTAAATAAATTATTAATTTAATCAGTAATGTGATCTTAAACTGTTAATAAATTATTAATTTAATCAGTAATGCAATCTTAAACTGTTAATAAATTATTAATTTAATCAGTAATGCAATCTTAAATTGTTAATAAATTATTAATATCATCAGTAATGCAATCTTAAACTGTTAATAAATTATTAATTTAATCAGCAATGTAATCTTAAACTGTTGATAAATTATTAATTTAATCAGTAATATAATCTTAAACTGTTAATAAATTATTAATTTAATCAGTAATGCAATCTTAAACCGTAAATAAATTATTAATTTAATCAGAAATGTGATCTTAAACTGTTAATAAATTATTAATTTAATCAGTAATGCAATCTTAAACTGTTAATAAATTATTAATTTAATCAGTAATGTAATCTTAAACTGTTGATAAATTATTAATTTAATCAGTAATGCAATCTTAAACTGTTAATAAATTACTAATTTAATCAGTAATGCAATCTTAAACTGTTAATAAATTATTAATTTAATCAGTAATGTAATCTTAAACTGTTTATAAATTGTTAATTTAATCAGTAATGTAATCTTAAACTGTTAATAAATTATTAATTTAATCAGTAATGTAATCCTAAACTGTTAATAAATTATTAATATAATCAGTAATGTAATCTTAAACTGTTAATAAATTATTAATTTAATCAGTAATGCAATCTTAAACCGTAAATAAATTATTAATTTAATCAGAAATGTGATCTTAAACTGTTAATAAATTATTAATTTAATCAGTAATGCAATCCTAAACTGTTAACAAATTATTAATATAATCAGTAATGTAATATTAAACTGTTAATAAATTATTAATTTAATCAGTAATGTAATCTTAAACTGTTAATAAATTATTAACTTAATCAGCAATGCAATCTTAAACTGTTAATAAATTATTAATATAATCAGTAATGCAATCTTAAACTGTTAATAAGTTATTAATTTAATCAGTAATGTAATCTTAACCTGTTAGTAAATTATTGATTTAATCAGTAATGCAATCTTAAACTGTTAATAAATTATTAATATAATCAGTAATGTAATCTTAAACTGTTAGTAAATTATTGATTTAATCAGTAATATAATCTTAAACTGTTAATAAATTATTAATTTAATCAGTAATGCAATCTTAAACTGTTAATAAATTATTAATTTAATCAGTAATGCAATCTTAAACTGTTAATAAATTATTAATATAATCAGTAATGCAATCTTAAACTGTTAATAAATTATTAATATAATCAGTAATGCAATCTTAAACTGTTAATAAGTTATTAATTTAATCAGTAATGTAATCTTAAACTGTTAATAAATTATTAATTTAATCAGCAATGTAATCTTAAACTGTTGATAAATTATTAATTTAATCAGTAATGTAATCTTAAACTGTTAATAAATTATTAATTTAATCAGTAATGCAATCTTAAACCGTAAATAAATTATTAATTTAATCAGAAATGTGATCTTAAACTGTTAATAAATTATTAATTTAATCAGTAATGCAATCTTAAACTGTTAATAAATTATTAATTTAATCAGTAATGTAATCTTAAACTGTTGATAAATTATTAATTTAATCAGTAATGCAATCTTAAACTGTTAATAAATTACTAATTTAATCAGTAATGCAATCTTAAACTGTTAATAAATTATTAATTTAATCAGTAATGTAATCTTAAACTGTTTATAAATTGTTAATTTAATCAGTAATGTAATCTTAAACTGTTAATAAATTATTAATTTAATCAGTAATGTAATCCTAAACTGTTAATAAATTATTAATATAATCAGTAATGTAATCTTAAACTGTTAATAAATTATTAATTTAATCAGTAATGCAATCTTAAACTGTTAATAAGTTATTAATTTAATCAGTAATGCAATCCTAAACTGTTAATAAATTATTAATATAATCAGTAATGTAATATTAAACTGTTAATAAATTATTAATTTAATCAGTAATGTAATCTTAAACTGTTAATAAATTATTAATTTAATCAGCAATGCAATCTTAAACTGTTAATAAATTATTAATATAATCAGTAATGCAATCTTAAACTGTTAATAAGTTATTAATTTAATCAGTAATGTAATCTTAAACTGTTAGTAAATTATTGATTTAATCAGTAATATAATCTTAAACTGTTAATAAATTATTAATTTAATCAGTAATGCAATCTTAAACTGTTAATAAATTATTAATATAATCAGTAATGCAATCTTAAAGTGTTAATAAATTATTAATATAATCAGTAATGTAATCTTAAACTGTTAGTAAATTATTGATTTAATCAGTAATATAATCTTAAACTGTTAATAAATTATTAATTTAATCAGTAATGCAATCTTAAACTGTTAATAAATTATTAATTTAATCAGTAATGCAATCTTAAACTGTTAATAAATTATTAATATAATCAGTAATGCAATCTTAAACTGTTAATAAATTATTAATATAATCAGTAATGCAATCTTAAACTGTTAATAAGTTATTAATCTAATCAGTAATGTAATCTTAAACTGTTAGTAAATTATTAATTTAATCAGTAATGTAATCTTAAACTGTTAGTAAATTATTGATTTAATCAGTAATATAATCTTAAACTGTTAATAAATTATTAATTTAATCAGTAATGCAATCTTAAACTGTTAATAAATTATTAATATAATCAGTAATGCAATCTTAAACTGTTAATAAATTATTAATATAATCAGTAATGTAATCTTAAACTGTTAGTAAATTATTGATTTAATCAGTAATATAATCTTAAACTGTTAATAAATTATTAATTTAATCAGTAATGCAATCTTAAACTGTTAATAAATTATTAATTTAATCAGTAATGCAATCTTAAACTGTTAATAAGTTGTTAATTTAATCAGTAATGTAATCTTAAACTGTTAGTAAATTATTGATTTAATCAGTAATATAATCTTAAACTGTTAATAAATTATTAATATAATCAGTAATGTAATATTAAACTGTTAATAAATTATTAATTTAATCAGTAATGGAATCTTAAACTGATATAAATTATTAATTTAATCAGTAATGTAATCCTAAACTGTTAATAAATTATTAATTTAATCAGTAATGTAATCTTAAACTGGTAATAAATTATTAATTTAATCAGCAATGTAATCTTAAACTGTTAATAAATTATTAATTTAATCAGTAATGGAATCTTAAACTGATATAAATTATTAATTTAATCAGTAATGTAATCCTAAACTGTTAATAAATTATTAATTTAATCAGTAATGTAATCTTAAACTGGTAATAAATTATTAATTTAATCAGCAATGTAATCTTAAACTGTTAATAAATTATTAATTTAATCAGTAATGTAATCTTAAACTGTCAATAAATTATTAATTTAATCAGTAATGTAATCTTAAACTGTTAATAAATTATTAATTTAATCAGTAATGCAATCTTAAACTGTTAATAAATTATTAATTTAATCAGTAATGTAATCTTAAACTGTTAGTAAATTATTAATTTAATCAGTAATGTAATCTTAAACTGTTAGTAAATTATTAATTTAATCAGTAATGTAATCTTAAACTGGTAATAAACTATTAATTTAATCAGTAATGCAATCTACTACTGGTAATAAATTATTAATTTAATCAGTAATGTAATCTTAAACTGGTAATAAATTATTAATTTAATCAGTAATGTAATCTTAAACTGTCAATAAATTATTAATTTAATCAGTAATGTAATCTTAAACTGTTAATAAATTATTAATTTAATCAGTTATGTAATCTTAAACTGTTGATAAATTAGTAATTTAATCAGTAATGCAATCTTAAACTGTTAATAAATTTTTAATTTAATCAGTAATATAATCTTAAACTGGTAATAAATTATTAATTTAATCAGTAATGCAATCTTAAATTGTTAATAAATTATTAATATAATCAGTAATGTGATCTTAAACTGTTAATAAATTATTAATTTAATCAGTAATGCAATCTTAAACTGTTAAAAACTTATTAATTTAATCAGTAATGTAATCTTAAACTGTTGATAAATTATTAATTTAATCAGTAATGCAATCTTAAACTGTTAATAAATTACTAATTTAATCAGTAATGCAATCTTAAACTGTTAATAAATTATTAATTTAATCAGTAATGTAATCATAAACTGTTTATAAATTGTTAATTTAATCAGTAATGTAATCTTAAACTGTTAATAAATTATTAATTTAATCAGTAATGTAATCCTAAACTGTTAATAAATTATTAATATAATCAGTAATGTAATCTTAAACTGTTAATAAATTATTAATTTAATCAGTAATGCAATCTTAAACTGTTAATAAATTATTAATTTAATCAGTAATGCAATCCTAAACTGTTAATAAATAATTAATATAATCAGTAATGTAATTTTAAACTGTTAATAAATTATTAATTTAATCAGTAATGTAATCTTAAACTGTTAATAAATTATTAATTTAATCAGTAATGCAATCTTAAACCGTAAATTAATTATTAATTTAATCAGAAATGTGATCTTAAACTGTTAATAAATTATTAATTTAATCAGTAATGCAATCTTAAACTGTTAATAAATTATTAATATAATCAGTAATGCAATCTTAAACTGTTAATAAATTATTAATATAATCAGTAATGTAATCTTAAACTGTTAGTAAATTATTGATTTAATCAGTAATATAATCTTAAACTGTTAATAAATTATTAATTTAATCAGTAATGCAATCTTAAACTGTTAATAAATTATTAATTTAATCAGTAATGCAATCTTAAACTGTTAATAAATTATTAATATAATCAGTAATGCAATCTTAAACTGTTAATAAATTATTAATATAATCAGTAATGCAATCTTAAACTGTTAATAAATTATTAATATAATCAGTAATGTAATCTTAAACTGTTAGTAAATTATTGATTTAATCAGTAATATAATCTTAAACTGTTAATAAATTATTAATTTAATCAGTAATGCAATCTTAAACTGTTGATAAATTATTAATTTAATCAGTAATGCAATCCTAAACTGTTAATAAATTATTAATATAATCAGTAATGCAATCTTAAACTGTTAATAAATTATTAATATAATCAGTAATGCAATCTTAAACTGTTAATAAGTTATTAATTTAATCAGTAATGTAATCTTAAACTGTTAGTAAATTATTAATTTAATCAGTAATGTAATCTTAAACTGTTAGTAAATTATTGATTTAATCAGTAATATAATCTTAAACTGTTAATAAATTATTAATTTAATCAGTAATGCAATCTTAAACTGTTAATAAATTATTAATATAATCAGTAATGCAATCTTAAACTGTTAATAAATTATTAATATAATCAGTAATGTAATCTTAAACTGTTAGTAAATTATTGATTTAATCAGTAATATAATCTTAAACTGTTAATAAATTATTAATTTAATCAGTAATGCAATCTTAAACTGTTAATAAATTATTAATTTAATCAGTAATGCAATCTTAAACTGTTAATAAATTATTAATATAATCAGTAATGTAATCTTAAACTGTTAATAAATTATTAATTTAATCAGTAATGTAATCTTAAACTGTTAATAAATTATTAATTTAATCAGTAATGCAATCTTAAACTGTTAATAAATTATTAATTTAATCAGTAATGTAATCTTAAACTGTTAATAAATTATTAATTTAATCAGTAATGTAATCCTAAACTGTTAATAAATTATTAATATAATCAGTAATGCAATCTTAAACTGTTAATAAGTTATTAATATAATCAGTAATGTAATCTTAAACTGTTAATAAATTATTAATTTAATCAGTAATGTAATCTTAAACTGTTCATAAATTATTAATTTAATCAGTAATGTAATCTTAAACTGTTAATAAATTATTAATATAATCAGTAATGTAAACTTAAACTGTTAATAAAGTATTAATTTAATCAGTAATGTGATCTTAAACTGTCCATAAATTATTAATTTAATCAGTAATGTGATCTTAAACTGTTAATAAATTATTAATATAATCAGTAATCCAATCTTAAACTGTTAATAAGTTATTAATTTAATCAGTAATGTAATCTTAAACTGTTAATAAATTATTAATTTAATCAGAAATGTGATCTTAAACTGTTTATAAATTGTTAATTTAATCAGTAATGTAATCTTAAACTGTTAATAAATTATTAATTTAATCAGTAATGTAATCCTAAACTGTTAATAAATTATTAATATAATCAGTAATGTGATCTTAAACTGTTAATAAATTATTAATATAATCAGTAATCCAATCTTAAACTGTTAATAAGTTATTAATTTAATCAGTAATGTAATCTTAAACTGTTAATAAATTATTAATTTAATCAGTAATGTGATCTTAAACTGTTTATAAATTGTTAATTTAATCAGTAATGTAATCTTAAACTGTTAATAAATTATTAATTTAATCAGTAATGTAATCTTAAACTGTCAATAAATTATTAATTTAATCAGTAATGTAATCTTAAACTGTTAATAAATTATTAATTTAATCAGTTATGTAATCTTAAACTGTTGATAAATTAGTAATTTAATCAGTAATGCAATCTTAAACTGTTAATAAATTATTAATTTAATCAGTAATATAATCTTAAACTGTTAATAAATTATTAATTTAATCAGTAATGCAATCTCAAATTGTTAATAAATTATTAATATAATCAGTAATGTGATCTTAAACTGTTAATAAATTATTAATTTAATCAGTAATGCAATCTTAAACTGTTAAAAAATTATTAATTTAATCAGTAATGTAATCTTAAACTGTTGATAAATTATTAATTTAATCAGTAATGCAATCTTAAACTGTTAATAAATTACTAATTTAATCAGTAATGCAATTTTAAACTGTTAATAAATTATTAATTTAATCAGTAATGTAATCATAAACTGTTTATAAATTGTTAATTTAATCAGTAATGTAATCTTAAACTGTTAATAAATTATTAATTTAATCAGTAATGTAATCCTAAACTGTTAATAAATTATTAATATAATCAGTAATGTAATCTTAAACTGTTAATAAATTATTAATTTAATCAGTAATGCAATCTTAAACTGTTGATAAATTATTAATTTAATCAGTAATGTAATCTTAAACTGTTGATAAATTATTAATTTAATCGGTAATGTAATCTTAAACTGTTAATAAATTATTAATTTAATCAGTAATGCAATCTTAAACCGTAAATAAATTATTAATTTAATCAGTAATGTGATCTTAAACTGTTAATAAATTATTAATTTAATCAGTAATGCAATCTTAAACTGTTAATAAATTATTAATTTAATCAGTAATGCAATCTTAAAATGTTAATAAATTATTAATATAATCAGTAATGCAATCTTAAACTGTTAATAAGTTATTAATATAATTAGTAATGTAATCTTAAACTGTTAATAAATTATTAATTTAATCAGTAATGTAATCTTAAACTGTTCATAAATTATTAATTTAATCAGTAATGTAATCTTAAACTGTTAATAAATTATTAATATAATCAGTAATGTAAACTTAAACTGTTAATAAAGTATTAATTTAATCAGTAATGTGATCTTAAACTGTCCATAAATTATTAATTTAATCAGTAATGTGATCTTACACTGTTAATAAATTATTAATATAATCAGTAATCCAATCTTAAACTGTTAATAAGTTATTAATTTAATCAGTAATGTAATCTTAAACTGTTAATAAATTATTAATTTAATCAGTAATGTGATCTTAAACTGTTAATAAATTATTAATATAATCAGTAATGCAATCTTAAACTGTTAATAAGTTATTAATATAATCAGTAATGTAATCTTAAACTGTTAATAAATTATTAATTTAATCAGTAATGTAATCTTAAACTGTTAATAAATTATTAATTTCATCAATAATGTAATCCTAAACTGTTAATAAATTATTAATTTAATCAGTAATGTAATCTTAAACTGTTAATAAATTATTAATTTAATCAGTAGTGTAATCTTAAACTGTTAATAAGTTATTAATTTAATCATTAATGCAATCTTAAACTGGTAATAAATTAATAATTTAAACAGTAATGTAATTTGAACTGTTATTAAATTATTAATTTAATCATTAATATAATCTTAAACTGGTAATAAATTATTAATATAATCAGTAATGTAAACTTAAACTGTTAATAAAGTATTAATTTAATCAGTAATGTAATCCTAAACTGTTAATAAATTATTAATTTAACCAGTAATGTAATCTTAAACTGTTAATAAATTATTAATTTAATCAGTAATGTAATCCTAAACTGTTAATAAATTATTAATATAATCAGTAATGTAATCTTAAACTGTTAATAAATTATTAATTTAATCAGTAATGTAATCTTAAACTGTTAATAAGTTATTAATTTAATCAGTAATGTAATCTTAAACTGTTAATAAATTATTAATTTAATCAGTAATGTAATCTTAAACTGTTAATAAATTATTAATTTAATCAGTAATGTAATCTTAAACTGTTAATAAATTATTAATATAATCAGTAATGTAAACTTAAACTGTTAATAAAGTATTAATTTAATCAGTAATGTAATCCTAAACAGTTAATAAATTATTAATTTAATCAGTAATGTAATCTTAAACTGTTAATAAATTATTAATTTAATCAGTAATGTAATCCTAAACTGCTAATAAATTATTAATATAATCAGTAATGTAATCTTAAACTGTTAATAAATTATTAATTTAATCAGTAATGTAATCTTAAACTGTTAATAAGTTATTAATTTAATCAGTAATGTAATCTTAAACTGTTAATAAATTATTAATTTAATCAGTAATGTAATCTTAAACTGTTAATAAGTTATTAATTTAATCAGTAATGTAATCTTAAACTGTTAATAAATTATTAATTTAATCAGTAATGTGATCTTAATATGTTAATAAATTATTAATATAATCAGTAATGCAATCTTAAACTGTTAATAAGTTATTAATTTAATCAGTAATGTAATCTTAAACTGTTAATAAATTATTAATTTAATCAGTAATGTAATCTTAAACTGTTAATAAATTATTAATATAATCAGTAATGTAAACTTAAACTGTTAATAAAGTATTAATTTAATCAGTAATGTAATCCTAAACTGTTAATAAATTATTAATTTAATCAGTAATGTAATCTTAAACTGTTAATAAATTATTAATTTAATCAGTAATGTAATCTTAAACTGTTAATAAATTATTAATTTAAACAGTAATGTAATCTTAAACTGTTAATAAATTATTAATTTAATCAGTAATGTATTCTTAAACTGTTAATAAATTATTAATTTAATCAGTAATGTAATCTTAAACTGTTAATAAATTATTCATTTAATCAGTAATGTAATCCTAAACTGTTAATAAATTATTAATATAATCAGTAATGCAATCTTAAACTGTTAATAAATTATTAATTTAATCAGTAATGCAATCTCAAACTGTTAATAAATTATTAATTTAATCAGTAATATAATCTTAAACTGTTGATAAATTATTAATTTAATCAGTAATATAATCTTAAACTGTTAATAAATTATTAATTTAATCAGTAATGCAATCTTAAATTGTTAATAAATTATTAATTTAATCAGTAATGCAATCTTAAATTGTTAATAAATTATTAATATAATCAGTAATGCAATCTTAAACTGTTAATAAATTATTAATTTAATCAGTAATGTAATCTTAAACTGTTGATAAATTATTAATTTAATCAGTAATGTAATCTTAAACTGTTAATAAATTATTAATTTAATCAGTAATGCAATCTTAAACCGTAAATAAATTATTAATTTAATCAGTAATGTGATCTTAAACTGTTAATAAATTATTAATATAATCAGTAATGCAATCTTAAACTGTTAATAAATTATTAATTTAATCAGTAATGTAATCTTAAACTGTTGATAAATTATTAATTTAATCGGTAATGTAATATTAAACTGTTAATAAATTATTAATTTAATCAGTAATGCAATCTTAAACCGTAAATAAATTATTAATTTAATCAGTAATGTGATCTTAAACTGTTAATAAATTATTAATTTAATCAGTAATGCAATCTTGAACTGTTAATAAATTATTAATTTAATCAGTAATGCAATCTTAAATTGTTAATAAATTATTAATATAATCAGTAATGCAATCTTAAACTGTTAATAAATTATTAATTTAATCAGTAATGTAATCTTAAACTGTTGATAAATTATTAATTTAATCAGTAATGTAATCTTAAACTGTTAATAAATTATTAATTTAATCAGTACTGCAATCTTAAACCGTAAATAAATTATTAATTTAATCAGAAATGTGATCTTAAACTGTTAATAAATTATTAATTTAATCAGTAATGCAATCTTAAACTGTTGATAAATTATTAATTTAATCAGTAATGTAATCTTAAACTGTTGATAAATTATTAATTTAATCGGTAATGTAATCTTAAACTGTTAATAAATTATTAATTTAATCAGTAATGCAATCTTAAACCGTAAATAAATTATTAATTTAATCAGTAATGTGATCTTAAACTGTTAATAAATTATTAATTTAATCAGTAATGCAATCTTAAACTGTTAATAAATTATTAATTTAATCAGTAATGCAATCTTAAATTGTTAATAAATTATTAATATAATCAGTAATGCAATCTTAAACTGTTAATAAATTATTAATTTAATCAGCAATGTAATCTTAAACTGTTGATAAATTATTAATTTAATCAGTAATGTAATCTTAAACTGTTAATAAATTATTAATTTAATCAGTAATGCAATCTTAAACCGTAAATAAATTATTAATTTAACCAGAAATGTGATCTTAAACTGTTAATAAATTATTAATTTAATCAGTAATGCAATCTTAAACTGTCAATAAATTATTAATTTAATCAGTAATGTAATCTTAAACTGTTGATAAATTATTAATTTACTCAGTAATGCAATCTTAAACTGTTAATAAATTACTAATTTAATCAGTAATGCAATCTTAAACTGTTAATAAATTATTAATTTAATCAGTAATGTAATCTTAAACTGTTTATAAATTGTTAATTTAATCAGTAATGTAATCTTAAACTGTTAATAAATTATTAATTTAATCAGTAATGTAATCCTAAACTGTTAATAAATTATTAATATAATCAGTAATGTAATCTTAAACTGTTAATAAATTATTAATTTAATCAGTAATGCAATCTTAAACTGTTAATAAGTTATTAATTTAATCAGTAATGCAATCCTAAACTGTTAATAAATTATTAATATAATCAGTAATGTAATATTAAACTGTTAATAAATTATTAATTTAATCAGTAATGTAATCTTAAACTGTTAATAAATTATTAATTTAATCAGCAATGCAATCTTAAACTGTTAATAAATTCTTAATATAATCAGTAATGCAATCTTAAACTGTTAATAAGTTATTAATTTAATCAGTAATGTAATCTTAACCTGTTAGTAAATTATTGATTTAATCAGTAATGCAATCTTAAACTGTTAATAAATTATTAATATAATCAGTAATGTAATCTTAAACTGTTAGTAAATTATTGATTTAATCAGTAATATAATCTTAAACTGTTAATAAATTATTAATTTAATCAGTAATGCAATCTTAAACTGTTAATAAATTATTAATTTAATCAGTAATGCAATCTTAAACTGTTAATAAATTATTAATATAATCAGTAATGCAATCTTAAACTGTTAATAAATTATTAATATAATCAGTAATGCAATCTTAAACTGTTAATAAATTATTAATTTAATCAGTTATGTAATCTTAAACTGTTGATAAATTAGTAATTTAATCAGTAATGCAATCTTAAACTGTTAATAAATTTTTAATTTAATCAGTAATATAATCTTAAACTGTTAATAAATTATTAATTTAATCAGTAATGCAATCTTAAATTGTTAATAAATTATTAATATAATCAGTAATGTGATCTTAAACTGTTAATAAATTATTAATTTAATCAGTAATGCAATCTTAAACTGTTAAAAAATTATTAATTTAATCAGTAATGTAATCTTAAACTGTTGATAAATTATTAATTTAATCAGTAATGCAATCTTAAACTGTTAATAAATTACTAATTTAATCAGTAATGCAATCTTAAACTGTTAATAAATTATTAATTTAATCAGTAATGTAATCATAAACTGTTTATAAATTGTTAATTTAATCAGTAATGTAATCTTAAACTGTTAATAAATTATTAATTTAATCAGTAATGTAATCCTAAACTGTTAATAAATTATTAATATAATCAGTAATGTAATCTTAAACTGTTAATAAATTATTAATTTAATCAGTAATGCAATCTTAAACTGTTAATAAATTATTAATTTAATCAGTAATGCAATCCTAAACTGTTAATAAATTATTAATATAATCAGTAATGTAATTTTAAACTGTTAATAAATTATTATTTTAATCAGTAATGTAATCTTAAACTGTTAATAAATTATTAATTTAATCAGTAATGCAATCTTAAACCGTAAATAAATTATTAATTTAATCAGAAATGTGATCTTAAACTGTTAATAAATTATTAATTTAATCAGTAATGCAATCTTAAACTGTTAATAAATTATTAATATAATCAGTAATGCAATTTTAAACTGTTAATAAATTATTAATATAATCAGTAATGTAATCTTAAACTGTTAGTAAATTATTGATTTAATCAGTAATATAATCTTAAACTGTTAATAAATTATTAATTTAATCAGTAATGCAATCTTAAACTGTTAATAAATTATTAATTTAATCAGTAATGCAATCTTAAACTGTTGATAAATTATTAATTTAATCAGTAATGTAATCTTAAACTGTTGATAAATTATTAATTTAATCGGTAATGTAATCTTAAACTGTTAATAAATTATTAATTTAATCAGTAATGCAATCTTAAACCGTAAATAAATTATTAATTTAATCAGTAATGTGATCTTAAACTGTTAATAAATTATTAATTTAATCAGTAATGCAATCTTAAACTGTTAATAAATTATTAATTTAATCAGTAATGCAATCTTAAATTGTTAATAAATTATTAATATCATCAGTAATGCAATCTTAAACTGTTAATAAATTATTAATTTAATCAGCAATGTAATCTTAAACTGTTGATAAATTATTAATTTAATCAGTAATATAATCTTAAACTGTTAATAAATTATTAATTTAATCAGTAATGCAATCTTAAACCGTAAATAAATTATTAATTTAATCAGAAATGTGATCTTAAACTGTTAATAAATTATTAATTTAATCAGTAATGCAATCTTAAACTGTTAATAAATTATTAATTTAATCAGTAATGTAATCTTAAACTGTTGATAAATTATTAATTTAATCAGTAATGCAATCTTAAACTGGTAATAAATTACTAATTTAATCAGTAATGCAATCTTAAACTGTTAATAAATTATTAATTTAATCAGTAATGTAATCTTAAACTGTTTATAAATTGTTAATTTAATCAGTAATGTAATCTTAAACTGTTAATAAATTATTAATTTAATCAGTAATGTAATCCTAAACTGTTAATAAATTATTAATATAATCAGTAATGTAATCTTAAACTGTTAATAAATTATTAATTTAATCAGTAATGCAATCTTAAACTGTTAATAAGTTATTAATTTAATCAGTAATGCAGTCCTAAACTGTTAATAAATTATTAATATAATCAGTAATGTAATATTAAACTGTTAATAAATTATTAATTTAATCAGTAATGTAATCTTAAACTGTTAATAAATTATTAATTTAATCAGCAATGCAATCTTAAACTGTTAATAAATTATTAATATAATCAGTAATGCAATCTTAAACTGTTAATAAGTTATTAATTTAATCAGTAATGTAATCTTAACCTGTTAGTAAATTATTGATTTAATCAGTAATGCAATCTTAAACTGTTAATAAATTATTAATATAATCAGTAATGCAATCTTAAACTGTTAATAAATTATTAATATAATCAGTAATGTAATCTTAAACTGTTAGTAAATTATTGATTTAATCAGTAATATAATCTTAAACTGTTAATAAATTATTATTTTAATCAGTAATGCAATCTTAAACTGTTAATAAATTATTAATTTAATCAGTAATGCAATCTTAAACTGTTAATAAATTATTAATATAATCAGTAATGCAATCTTAAACTGTTAATAAATTATTAATATAATCAGTAATGCAATCTTAAACTGTTAATAAGTTATTAATTTAATCAGTAATGTAATCTTAAACTGTTAATAAATTATTAATTTAATCAGCAATGTAATCTTAAACTGTTGATAAATTATTAATTTAATCAGTAATGTAATCTTAAACTGTTAATAAATTATTAATTTAATCAGTAATGCAATCTTAAACCGTAAATAAATTATTAATTTAATCAGAAATGTGATCTTAAACTGTTAATAAATTATTAATTTAATCAGTAATGCAATCTTAAACTGTTAATAAATTATTAATTTAATCAGTAATGTAATCTTAAACTGTTGATAAATTATTAATTTAATCAGTAATGCAATCTTAAACTGTTAATAAATTACTAATTTAATCAGTAATGCAATCTTAAACTGTTAATAAATTATTAATTTAATCAGTAATGTAATCTTAAACTGTTTATAAATTGTTAATTTAATCAGTAATGTAATCTTAAACTGTTAATAAATTATTAATTTAATCAGTAATGTAATCCTAAACTGTTAATAAATTATTAATATAATCAGTAATGTAATCTTAAACTGTTAATAAATTATTAATTTAATCAGTAATGCAATCTTAAACTGTTAATAAGTTATTAATTTAATCAGTAATGCAATCCTAAACTGTTAATAAATTATTAATATAATCAGTAATGTAATATTAAACTGTTAATAAATTATTAATTTAATCAGTAATGTAATCTTAAACTGTTAATAAATTATTAATTTAATCAGCAATGCAATCTTAAACTGTTAATAAATTATTAATATAATCAGTAATGCAATCTTAAACTGTTAATAAGTTATTAATTTAATCAGTAATGTAATCTTAAACTGTTAGTAAATTATTGATTTAATCAGTAATATAATCTTAAACTGTTAATAAATTATTAATTTAATCAGTAATGCAATCTTAAACTGTTAATAAATTATTAATATAATCAGTAATGCAATCTTAAACTGTTAATAAATTATTAATATAATCAGTAATGTAATCTTAAACTGTTAGTAAATTATTGATTTAATCAGTAATATAATCTTAAACTGTTAATAAATTATTAATTTAATCAGTAATGCAATCTTAAACTGTTAATAAATTATTAATTTAATCAGTAATGCAATCTTAAACTGTTAATAAATTATTAATATAATCAGTAATGCAATCTTAAACTGTTAATAAATTATTAATATAATCAGTAATGCAATCTTAAACTGTTAATAAGTTATTAATTTAATCAGTAATGTAATCTTAAACTGTTAGTAAATTATAAATTTAATCAGTAATGTAATCTTAAACTGTTAGTAAATTATTGATTTAATCAGTAATATAATCTTAAACTGTTAATAAATTATTAATTTAATCAGTAATGCAATCTTAAACTGTTAATAAATTATTAATATAATCAGTAATGCAATCTTAAACTGTTAATAAATTATTAATATAATCAGTAATGTAATCTTAAACTGTTAGTAAATTATTGATTTAATCAGTAATATAATCTTAAACTGTTAATAAATTATTAATTTAATCAGTAATGCAATCTTAAACTGTTAATAAATTATTAATTTAATCAGTAATGCAATCTTAAACTGTTAATAAGTTATTAATTTAATCAGTAATGTAATCTTAAACTGTTAGTAAATTATTGATTTAATCAGTAATATAATCTTAAACTGTTAATAAATTATTAATATAATCAGTAATGTAATATTAAACTGTTAATAAATTATTAATTTAATCAGTAATGGAATCTTAAACTGATATAAATTATTAATTTAATCAGTAATGTAATCCTAAACTGTTAATAAATTATTAATTTAATCAGTAATGTAATCTTAAACTGGTAATAAATTATTAATTTAATCAGCAATGTAATCTTAAACTGTTAATAAATTATTAATTTAATCAGTAATGGAATCTTAAACTGATATAAATTATTAATTTAATCAGTAATGTAATCCTAAACTGTTAATAAATTATTAATTTAATCAGTAATGTAATCTTAAACTGGTAATAAATTATTAATTTAATCAGCAATGTAATCTTAAACTGTTAATAAATTATTAATTTAATCAGTAATGTAATCTTAAACTGTCAATAAATTATTAATTTAATCAGTAATGTAATCTTAAACTGTTAATAAATTATTAATTTAATCAGTAATGCAATCTTAAACTGTTAATAAATTATTAATTTAATCAGTAATGTAATCTTAAACTGTTAGTAAATTATTAATTTAATCAGTAATGTAATCTTAAACTGTTAGTAAATTATTAATTTAATCAGTAATGTAATCTTAAACTGGTAATAAACTATTAATTTAATCAGTAATGCAATCTACTACTGGTAATAAATTATTAATTTAATCAGTAATGTAATCTTAAACTGGTAATAAATTATTAATTTAATCAGTAATGTAATCTTAAACTGTCAATAAATTATTAATTTAATCAGTAATGTAATCTTAAACTGTTAATAAATTATTAATTTAATCAGTTATGTAATCTTAAACTGTTGATAAATTAGTAATTTAATCAGTAATGCAATCTTAAACTGTTAATAAATTTTTAATTTAATCAGTAATATAATCTTAAACTGTTAATAAATTATTAATTTAATCAGTAATGCAATCTTAAATTGTTAATAAATTATTAATATAATCAGTAATGTGATCTTAAACTGTTAATAAATTATTAATTTAATCAGTAATGCAATCTTAAACTGTTAAAAACTTATTAATTTAATCAGTAATGTAATCTTAAACTGTTGATAAATTATTAATTTAATCAGTAATGCAATCTTAAACTGTTAATAAATTACTAATTTAATCAGTAATGCAATCTTAAACTGTTAATAAATTATTAATTTAATCAGTAATGTAATCATAAACTGTTTATAAATTGTTAATTTAATCAGTAATGTAATCTTAAACTGTTAATAAATTATTAATTTAATCAGTAATGTAATCCTAAACTGTTAATAAATTATTAATATAATCAGTAATGTAATCTTAAACTGTTAATAAATTATTAATTTAATCAGTAATGCAATCTTAAACTGTTAATAAATTATTAATTTAATCAGTAATGCAATCCTAAACTGTTAATAAATAATTAATATAATCAGTAATGTAATTTTAAACTGTTAATAAATTATTAATTTAATCAGTAATGTAATCTTAAACTGTTAATAAATTATTAATTTAATCAGTAATGCAATCTTAAACCGTAAATAAATTATTAATTTAATCAGAAATGTGATCTTAAACTGTTAATAAATTATTAATTAAATCAGTAATGCAATCTTAAACTGTTAATAAATTATTAATATAATCAGTAATGCAATCTTAAACTGTTAATAAATTATTAATATAATCAGTAATGTAATCTTAAACTGTTAGTAAATTATTGATTTAATCAGTAATATAATCTTAAACTGTTAATAAATTATTAATTTAATCAGTAATGCAATCTTAAACTGTTAATAAATTATTAATTTAATCAGTAATGCAATCTTAAACTGTTAATAAATTATTAATATAATCAGTAATGCAATCTTAAACTGTTAATAAATTATTAATATAATCAGTAATGCAATCTTAAACTGTTAATAAATTATTAATATAATCAGTAATGTAATCTTAAACTGTTAGTAAATTATTGATTTAATCAGTAATATAATCTTAAACTGTTAATAAATTATTAATTTAATCAGTAATGCAATCTTAAACTGTTGATAAATTATTAATTTAATCAGTAATGCAATCTTAAACTGTTAATAAATTATTAATATAATCAGTAATGCAATCTTAAACTGTTAATAAATTATTAATATAATCAGTAATGCAATCTTAAACTGTTAATAAGTTATTAATTTAATCAGTAATGTAATCTTAAACTGTTAGTAAATTATTAATTTAATCAGTAATGTAATCTTAAACTGTTAGTAAATTATTGATTTAATCAGTAATATAATCTTAAACTGTTAATAAATTATTAATTTAATCAGTAATGCAATCTTAAACTGTTAATAAATTATTAATATAATCAGTAATGCAATCTTAAACTGTTAATAAATTATTAATATAATCAGTAATGTAATCTTAAACTGTTAGTAAATTATTGATTTAATCAGTAATATAATCTTAAACTGTTAATAAATTATTAATTTAATCAGTAATGCAATCTTAAACTGTTAATAAATTATTAATTTAATCAGCAATGCAATCTTAAACTGTTAATAAATTATTAATATAATCAGTAATGTAATCTTAAACTGTTAATAAATTATTAATTTAATCAGTAATGTAATCTTAAACTGTTAATAAATTATTAATTTAATCAGTAATGCAATCTTAAACTGTTAATAAATTATTAATTTAATCAGTAATGTAATCTTAAACTGTTAATAAATTATTAATTTAATCAGTAATGTAATCCTAAACTGTTAATAAATTATTAATATAATCAGTAATGCAATCTTAAACTGTTAATAAGTTATTAATATAATCAGTAATGTAATCTTAAACTGTTAATAAATTATTAATTTAATCAGTAATGTAATCTTAAACTGTTCATAAATTATTAATTTAATCAGTAATGTAATCTTAAACTGTTAATAAATTATTAATATAATCAGTAATGTAAACTTAAACTGTTAATAAAGTATTAATTTAATCAGTAATGTGATCTTAAACTGTCCATAAATTATTAATTTAATCAGTAATGTGATCTTAAACTGTTAATAAATTATTAATATAATCAGTAATCCAATCTTAAACTGTTAATAAGTTATTAATTTAATCAGTAATGTAATCTTAAACTGTTAATAAATTATTAATTTAATCAGAAATGTGATCTTAAACTGTTTATAAATTGTTAATTTAATCAGTAATGTAATCTTAAACTGTTAATAAATTATTAATTTAATCAGTAATGTAATCCTAAACTGTTAATAAATTATTAATATAATCAGTAATGTGATCTTAAACTGTTAATAAATTATTAATATAATCAGTAATCCAATCTTAAACTGTTAATAAGTTATTAATTTAATCAGTAATGTAATCTTAAACTGTTAATAAATTATTAATTTAATCAGTAATGTGATCTTAAACTGTTTATAAATTGTTAATTTAATCAGTAATGTAATCTTAAACTGTTAATAAATTATTAATTTAATCAGTAATGTAATCTTAAACTGTCAATAAATTATTAATTTAATCAGTAATGTAATCTTAAACTGTTAATAAATTATTAATTTAATCAGTTATGTAATCTTAAACTGTTGATAAATTAGTAATTTAATCAGTAATGCAATCTTAAACTGTTAATAAATTATTAATTTAATCAGTAATATAATCTTAAACTGTTAATAAATTATTAATTTAATCAGTAATGCAATCTTAAATTGTTAATAAATTATTAATATAATCAGTAATGTGATCTTAAACTGTTAATAAATTATTAATTTAATCAGTAATGCAATCTTAAACTGTTAAAAAATTATTAATTTAATCAGTAATGTAATCTTAAACTGTTGATAAATTATTAATTTAATCAGTAATGCAATCTTAAACTGTTAATAAATTACTAATTTAATCAGTAATGCAATTTTAAACTGTTAATAAATTATTAATTTAATCAGTAATGTAATCATAAACTGTTTATAAATTGTTAATTTAATCAGTAATGTAATCTTAAACTGTTAATAAATTATTAATTTAATCAGTAATGTAATCCTAAACTGTTAATAAATTATTAATATAATCAGTAATGTAATCTTAAACTGTTAATAAATTATTAATTTAATCAGTAATGCAATCTTAAACTGTTGATAAATTATTAATTTAATCAGTAATGTAATCTTAAACTGTTGATAAAATATTAATTTAATCGGTAATGTAATCTTAAACTGTTAATAAATTATTAATTTAATCAGTAATGCAATCTTAAACCGTAAATAAATTATTAATTTAATCAGTAATGTGATCTTAAACTGTTAATAAATTATTAATTTAATCAGTAATGCAATCTTAAACTGTTAATAAATTATTAATTTAATCAGTAATGCAATCTTAAAATGTTAATAAATTATTAATATAATCAGTAATGCAATCTTAAACTGTTAATAAGTTATTAATATAATTAGTAATGTAATCTTAAACTGTTAATAAATTATTAATTTAATCAGTAATGTAATCTTAAACTGTTCATAAATTATTAATTTAATCAGTAATGTAATCTTAAACTGTTAATAAATTATTAATATAATCAGTAATGTAAACTTAAACTGTTAATAAAGTATTAATTTAATCAGTAATGTGATCTTAAACTGTCCATAAATTATTAATTTAATCAGTAATGTGATCTTACACTGTTAATAAATTATTAATATAATCAGTAATCCAATCTTAAACTGTTAATAAGTTATTAATTTAATCAGTAATGTAATCTTAAACTGTTAATAAATTATTAATTTAATCAGTAATGTGATCTTAAACTGTTAATAAATTATTAATATAATCAGTAATGCAATCTTAAACTGTTAATAAGTTATTAATATAATCAGTAATGTAATCTTAAACTGTTAATAAATTATTAATTTAATCAGTAATGTAACCTTAAACTGTTAATAAATTATTAATTTCATCAATAATGTAATCCTAAACTGTTAATAAATTATTAATTTAATCAGTAATGTAATCTTAAACTGTTAATAAATTATTAATTTAATCAGTAGTGTAATCTTAAACTGTTAATAAGTTATTAATTTAATCATTAATGCAATCTTAAACTGGTAATAAATTAATAATTTAAACAGTAATGTAATTTGAACTGTTATTAAATTATTAATTTAATCATTAATATAATCTTAAACTGGTAATAAATTATTAATATAATCAGTAATGTAAACTTAAACTGTTAATAAAGTATTAATTTAATCAGTAATGTAATCCTAAACTGTTAATAAATTATTAATTTAACCAGTAATGTAATCTTAAACTGTTAATAAATTATTAATTTAATCAGTAATGTAATCCTAAACTGTTAATAAATTATTAATATAATCAGTAATGTAATCTTAAACTGTTAATAAATTATTAATTTAATCAGTAATGTAATCTTAAACTGTTAATAAGTTATTAATTTAATCAGTAATGTAATCTTAAACTGTTAATAAATTATTAATTTAATCAGTAATGTAATCTTAAACTGTTAATAAATTATTAATTTAATCAGTAATGTAATCTTAAACTGTTAATAAATTATTAATTTAATCAGTAATGTAATCTTAAACTGTTAATAAATTATTAATATAATCAGTAATGTAAACTTAAACTGTTAATAAAGTTTTAATTTAATCAGTAATGTAATCCTAAACAGTTAATAAATTATTAATTTAATCAGTAATGTAATCTTAAACTGTTAATAAATTATTAATTTAATCAGTAATGTAATCCTAAACTGCTAATAAATTATTAATATAATCAGTAATGTAATCTTAAACTGTTAATAAATTATTAATTTAATCAGTAATGTAATCTTAAACTGTTAATAAGTTATTAATTTAATCAGTAATGTAATCTTAAACTGTTAATAAATTATTAATTTAATCAGTAATGTAATCTTAAACTGTTAATAAGTTATTAATTTAATCAGTAATGTAATCTTAAACTGTTAATAAATTATTAATTTAATCAGTAATGTGATCTTAATATGTTAATAAATTATTAATATAATCAGTAATGCAATCTTAAACTGTTAATAAGTTATTAATTTAATCAGTAATGTAATCTTAAACTGTTAATAAATTATTAATTTAATCAGTAATGTAATCTTAAACTGTTAATAAATTATTAATATAATCAGTAATGTAAACTTAAACTGTTAATAAAGTATTAATTTAATCAGTAATGTAATCCTAAACTGTTAATAAATTATTAATTTAATCAGTAATGTAATCTTAAACTGTTAATAAATTATTAATTTAATCAGTAATGTAATCTTAAACTGTTAATAAATTATTAATTTAAACAGTAATGTAATCTTAAACTGTTAATAAATTATTAATTTAATCAGTAATGTATTCTTAAACTGTTAATAAATTATTAATTTAATCAGTAATGTAATCTTAAACTGTTAATAAATTATTCATTTAATCAGTAATGTAATCCTAAACTGTTAATAAATTATTAATATAATCAGTAATGCAATCTTAAACTGTTAATAAATTATTAATTTAATCAGTAATGCAATCTCAAACTGTTAATAAATTATTAATTTAATCAGTAATATAATCTTAAACTGTTGATAAATTATTAATTTAATCAGTAATATAATCTTAAACTGTTAATAAATTATTAATTTAATCAGTAATGCAATCTTAAATTGTTAATAAATTATTAATTTAATCAGTAATGCAATCTTAAATTGTTAATAAATTATTAATATAATCAGTAATGCAATCTTAAACTGTTAATAAATTATTAATTTAATCAGTAATGTAATCTTAAACTGTTGATAAATTATTAATTTAATCAGTAATGTAATCTTAAACTGTTAATAAATTATTAATTTAATCAGTAATGCAATCTTAAACCGTAAATAAATTATTAATTTAATCAGTAATGTGATCTTAAACTGTTAATAAATTATTAATATAATCAGTAATGCAATCTTAAACTGTTAATAAATTATTAATTTAATCAGTAATGTAATCTTAAACTGTTGATAAATTATTAATTTAATCGGTAATGTAATATTAAACTGTTAATAAATTATTAATTTAATCAGTAATGCAATCTTAAACCGTAAATAAATTATTAATTTAATCAGTAATGTGATCTTAAACTGTTAATAAATTATTAATTTAATCAGTAATGCAATCTTAAACTGTTAATAAATTATTAATTTAATCAGTAATGCAATCTTAAATTGTTAATAAATTATTAATATAATCAGTAATGCAATCTTAAACTGTTAATAAATTATTAATTTAATCAGTAATGTAATCTTAAACTGTTGATAAATTATTAATTCAATCAGTAATGTAATCTTAAACTGTTAATAAATTATTAATTTAATCAGTACTGCAATCTTAAACCGTAAATAAATTATTAATTTAATCAGAAATGTGATCTTAAACTGTTAATAAATTATTAATTTAATCAGTAATGCAATCTTAAACTGTTGATAAATTATTAATTTAATCAGTAATGTAATCTTAAACTGTTAATAAATTATTAATTTAATCAGTAATGCAATCTTAAACCGTAAATAAATTATTAATTTAATCAGTAATGTGATCTTAAACTGTTAATAAATTATTAATTTAATCAGTAATGCAATCTTAAACTGTTAATAAATTATTAATTTAATCAGTAATGCAATCTTAAATTGTTAATAAATTATTAATATAATCAGTAATGCAATCTTAAACTGTTAATAAATTATTAATTTAATCAGCAATGTAATCTTAAACTGTTGATAAATTATTAATTTAATCAGTAATGTAATCTTAAACTGTTAATAAATTATTAATTTAATCAGTAATGCAATCTTAAACCGTAAATAAATTATTAATTTAACCAGAATTGTGATCTTCAACTGTTAATAAATTATTAATTTAATCAGTAATGCAATCTTAAACTGTCAATAAATTATTAATTTAATCAGTAATGTAATCTTAAACTGTTGATAAATTATTAATTTACTCAGTAATGCAATCTTAAACTGTTAATAAATTACTAATTTAATCAGTAATGCAATCTTAAACTGTTAATAAATTATTAATTTAATCAGTAATGTAATCTTAAACTGTTTATAAATTGTTAATTTAATCAGTAATGTAATCTTAAACTGTTAATAAATTATTAATTTAATCAGTAATGTAATCCTAAACTGTTAATAAATTATTAATATAATCAGTAATGTAATCTTAAACTGTTAATAAATAATTAATTTAATCAGTAATGCAATCTTAAACTGTTAATAAGTTATTAATTTAATCAGTAATGCAATCCTAAACTGTTAATAAATTATTAATATAATCAGTAATGTAATATTAAACTGTTAATAAATTATTAATTTAATCAGTAATGTAATCTTAAACTGTTAATAAATTATTAATTTAATCAGCAATGCAATCTTAAACTGTTAATAAATTATTAATATAATCAGTAATGCAATCTTAAACTGTTAATAAGTTATTAATTTAATCAGTAATGTAATCTTAACCTGTTAGTAAATTATTGATTTAATCAGTAATGCAATCTTAAACTGTTAATAAATTATTAATATAATCAGTAATGTAATCTTAAACTGTTAGTAAATTATTGATTTAATCAGTAATATAATCTTAAACTGTTAATAAATTATTAATTTAATCAGTAATGCAATCTTAAACTGTTAATAAATTATTAATTTAATCAGTAATGCAATCTTAAACTGTTAATAAATTATTAATATAATCAGTAATGCAATCTTAAACTGTTAATAAATTATTAATATAATCAGTAATGCAATCTTAAACTGTTAATAAGTTATTAATTTAATCAGTAATGTAATCTTAAACTGTTAATAAATTATTAATTTAATCAGCAATGTAATCTTAAACTGTTGATAAATTATTAATTTAATCAGTAATGTAATCTTAAACTGTTAATAAAATATTAATTTAATCAGTAATGCAATCTTAAACCGTAAATAAATTATTAATTTAATCAGAAATGTGATCTTAAACTGTTAATAAATTATTAATTTAATCAGTAATGCAATCTTAAACTGTTAATAAATTATTAATTTAATCAGTAATGTAATCTTAAACTGTTGATAAATTATTAATTTAATCAGTAATGCAATCTTAAACTGTTAATAAATTACTAATTTAATCAGTAATGCAATCTTAAACTGTTAATAAATTATTAATTTAATCAGTAATGTAATCTTAAACTGTTTACAAATTGTTAATTTAATCAGTAATGTAATCTTAAACTGTTAATAAATTATTAATTTAATCAGTAATGTAATCCTAAACTGTTAATAAATTATTAATATAATCAGTAATGTAATCTTAAACTGTTAATAAATTATTAATTTAATCAGTAATGCAATCTTAAACTGTTAATAAGTTATTAATTTAATCAGTAATGCAATCCTAAACTGTTAATAAATTATTAATATAATCAGTAATGTAATATTAAACTGTTAATAAATTATTAATTTAATCAGTAATGTAATCTTAAACTGTTAATAAATTATTAATTTAATCAGCAATGCAATCTTAAACTGTTAATAAATTATTAATATAATCAGTAATGCAATCTTAAACTGTTAATAAGTTATTAATTTAATCAGTAATGTAATCTTAAACTGTTAGTAAATTATTGATTTAATCAGTAATATAATCTTAAACTGTTAATAAATTATTAATTTAATCAGTAATGCAATCTTAAACTGTTAATAAATTATTAATATAATCAGTAATGCAATCTTAAACTGTTAATAAATTATTAATATAATCAGTAATGTAATCTTAAACTGTTAGTAAATTATTGATTTAATCAGTAATATAATCTTAAACTGTTAATAAATTATTAATTTAATCAGTAATGCAATCTTAAACTGTTAATAAATTATTAATTTAATCAGTAATGCAATCTTAAACTGTTAATAAATTATTAATATAATCAGTAATGCAATCTTAAACTGTTAATAAATTATTAATATAATCAGTAATGCAATCTTAAACTGTTAATAAGTTATTAATTTAATCAGTAATGTAATCTTAAACTGTTAGTAAATTATTAATTTAATCAGTAATGTAATCTTAAACTGTTAGTAAATTATTGATTTAATCAGTAATATAATCTTAAACTGTTAATAAATTATTAATTTAATCAGTAATGCAATCTTAAACTGTTAATAAATTATTAATATAATCAGTAATGCAATCTTAAACTGTTAATAAATTATTAATATAATCAGTAATGTAATCTTAAACTGTTAGTAAATTATTGATTTAATCAGTAATATAATCTTAAACTGTTAATAAATTATTAATTTAATCAGTAATGCAATCTTAAACTGTTAATAAATTATTAATTTAATCAGTAATGCAATCTTAAACTGTTAATAAATTATTAATATAATCAGTAATGCAATCTTAAACTGTTAATAAATTATTAATATAATCAGTAATGCAATCTTAAACTGTTAATAAGTTATTAATTTAATCAGTAATGTAATCTTAAACTGTTAGTAAATTATTGATTTAATCAGTAATATAATCTTAAACTGTTAATAAATTATTAATATAATCAGTAATGTAAACTTAAACTGTTAATAAAGTATTAATTTAATCAGTAATGTAATCCTAAACTGTTAATAAATTATTAATTTAATCAGTAATGTAATCTTAAACTGTTAATAAATTATTAATTTAATCAGTAATGTAATCTTAAACTGTTAATAAATTATTAATTTAAACAGTAATGTAATCTTAAACTGTTAATAAATTATTAATTTAATCAGTAATGTATTCTTAAACTGTTAATAAATTATTAATTTAATCAGTAATGTAATCTTAAACTGTTAATAAATTATTCATTTAATCAGTAATGTAATCCTAAACTGTTAATAAATTATTAATATAATCAGTAATGCAATCTTAAACTGTTAATAAATTATTAATTTAATCAGTAATGCAATCTCAAACTGTTAATAAATTATTAATTTAATCAGTAATATAATCTTAAACTGTTGATAAATTATTAATTTAATCAGTAATATAATCTTAAACTGTTAATAAATTATTAATTTAATCAGTAATGCAATCTTAAATTGTTAATAAATTATTAATTTAATCAGTAATGCAATCTTAAATTGTTAATAAATTATTAATATAATCAGTAATGCAATCTTAAACTGTTAATAAATTATTAATTTAATCAGTAATGTAATCTTAAACTGTTGATAAATTATTAATTTAATCAGTAATGTAATCTTAAACTGTTAATAAATTATTAATTTAATCAGTAATGCAATCTTAAACCGTAAATAAATTATTAATTTAATCAGTAATGTGATCTTAAACTGTTAATAAATTATTAATATAATCAGTAATGCAATCTTAAACTGTTAATAAATTATTAATTTAATCAGTAATGTAATCTTAAACTGTTGATAAATTATTAATTTAATCGGTAATGTAATATTAAACTGTTAATAAATTATTAATTTAATCAGTAATGCAATCTTAAACCGTAAATAAATTATTAATTTAATCAGTAATGTGATCTTAAACTGTTAATAAATTATTAATTTAATCAGTAATGCAATCTTGAACTGTTAATAAATTATTAATTTAATCAGTAATGCAATCTTAAATTGTTAATAAATTATTAATATAATCAGTAATGCAATCTTAAACTGTTAATAAATTATTAATTTAATCAGTAATGTAATCTTAAACTGTTGATAAATTATTAATTTAATCAGTAATGTAATCTTAAACTGTTAATAAATTATTAATTTAATCAGTACTGCAATCTTAAACCGTAAATAAATTATTAATTTAATCAGAAATGTGATCTTAAACTGTTAATAAATTATTAATTTAATCAGTAATGCAATCTTAAACTGTTGATAAATTATTAATTTAATCAGTAATGTAATCTTAAACTGTTGATAAATTATTAATTTAATCGGTAATGTAATCTTAAACTGTTAATAAATTATTAATTTAATCAGTAATGCAATCTTAAACCGTAAATAAATTATTAATTTAATCAGTAATGTGATCTTAAACTGTTAATAAATTATTAATTTAATCAGTAATGCAATCTTAAACTGTTAATAAATTATTAATTTAATCAGTAATGCAATCTTAAATTGTTAATAAATTATTAATATAATCAGTAATGCAATCTTAAACTGTTAATAAATTATTAATTTAATCAGCAATGTAATCTTAAACTGTTGATAAATTATTAATTTAATCGGTAATGTAATATTAAACTGTTAATAAATTATTAATTTAATCAGTAATGCAATCTTAAACCGTAAATAAATTATTAATTTAATCAGTAATGTGATCTTAAACTGTTAATAAATTATTAATTTAATCAGTAATGCAATCTTGAACTGTTAATAAATTATTAATTTAATCAGTAATGCAATCTTAAATTGTTAATAAATTATTAATATAATCAGTAATGCAATCTTAAACTGTTAATAAGTTATTAATATAATCAGTAATGTAATCTTAAACTGTTAATAAATTATTAATTTAATCAGTAATGTAATCTTAAACTGTTCATAAATTATTAATTTAATCAGTAATGTAATCTTAAACTGTTAATAAATTATTAATATAATCAGTAATGTAAACTTAAACTGTTAATAAAGTATTAATTTAATCAGTAATGTGATCTTAAACTGTCCATAAATTATTAATTTAATCAGTAATGTGATCTTAAACTGTTAATAAATTATTAATATAATCAGTAATCCAATCTTAAACTGTTAATAAGTTATTAATTTAATCAGTAATGTAATCTTAAACTGTTAATAAATTATTAATTTAATCAGAAATGTGATCTTAAACTGTTTATAAATTGTTAATTTAATCAGTAATGTAATCTTAAACTGTTAATAAATTATTAATTTAATCAGTAATGTAATCCTAAACTGTTAATAAATTATTAATATAATCAGTAATGTGATCTTAAACTGTTAATAAATTATTAATATAATCAGTAATCCAATCTTAAACTGTTAATAAGTTATTAATTTAATCAGTAATGTAATCTTAAACTGTTAATAAATTATTAATTTAATCAGTAATGTGATCTTAAACTGTTTATAAATTGTTAATTTAATCAGTAATGTAATCTTAAACTGTTAATAAATTATTAATTTAATCAGTAATGTAATCTTAAACTGTCAATAAATTATTAATTTAATCAGTAATGTAATCTTAAACTGTTAATAAATTATTAATTTAATCAGTTATGTAATCTTAAACTGTTGATAAATTAGTAATTTAATCAGTAATGCAATCTTAAACTGTTAATAAATTATTAATTTAATCAGTAATATAATCTTAAACTGTTAATAAATTATTAATTTAATCAGTAATGCAATCTCAAATTGTTAATAAATTATTAATATAATCAGTAATGTGATCTTAAACTGTTAATAAATTATTAATTTAATCAGTAATGCAATCTTAAACTGTTAAAAAATTATTAATTTAATCAGTAATGTAATCTTAAACTGTTGATAAATTATTAATTTAATCAGTAATGCAATCTTAAACTGTTAATAAATTACTAATTTAATCAGTAATGCAATTTTAAACTGTTAATAAATTATTAATTTAATCAGTAATGTAATCATAAACTGTTTATAAATTGTTAATTTAATCAGTAATGTAATCTTAAACTGTTAATAAATTATTAATTTAATCAGTAATGTAATCCTAAACTGTTAATAAATTATTAATATAATCAGTAATGTAATCTTAAACTGTTAATAAATTATTAATTTAATCAGTAATGCAATCTTAAACTGTTGATAAATTATTAATTTAATCAGTAATGTAATCTTAAACTGTTGATAAATTATTAATTTAATCGGTAATGTAATCTTAAACTGTTAATAAATTATTAATTTAATCAGTAATGCAATCTTAAACCGTAAATAAATTATTAATTTAATCAGTAATGTGATCTTAAACTGTTAATAAATTATTAATTTAATCAGTAATGCAATCTTAAACTGTTAATAAATTATTAATTTAATCAGTAATGCAATCTTAAAATGTTAATAAATTATTAATATAATCAGTAATGCAATCTTAAACTGTTAATAAGTTATTAATATAATTAGTAATGTAATCTTAAACTGTTAATAAATTATTAATTTAATCAGTAATGTAATCTTAAACTGTTCATAAATTATTAATTTAATCAGTAATGTAATCTTAAACTGTTAATAAATTATTAATATAATCAGTAATGTAAACTTAAACTGTTAATAAAGTATTAATTTAATCAGTAATGTGATCTTAAACTGTCCATAAATTATTAATTTAATCAGTAATGTGATCTTACACTGTTAATAAATTATTAATATAATCAGTAATCCAATCTTAAACTGTTAATAAGTTATTAATTTAATCAGTAATGTAATCTTAAACTGTTAATAAATTATTAATTTAATCAGTAATGTGATCTTAAACTGTTAATAAATTATTAATATAATCAGTAATGCAATCTTAAACTGTTAATAAGTTATTAATATAATCAGTAATGTAATCTTAAACTGTTAATAAATTATTAATTTAATCAGTAATGTAATCTTAAACTGTTAATAAATTATTAATTTCATCAATAATGTAATCCTAAACTGTTAATAAATTATTAATTTAATCAGTAATGTAATCTTAAACTGTTAATAAATTATTAATTTAATCAGTAGTGTAATCTTAAACTGTTAATAAGTTATTAATTTAATCATTAATGCAATCTTAAACTGGTAATAAATTAATAATTTAAACAGTAATGTAATTTGAACTGTTATTAAATTATTAATTTAATCATTAATATAATCTTAAACTGGTAATAAATTATTAATATAATCAGTAATGTAAACTTAAACTGTTAATAAAGTATTAATTTAATCAGTAATGTAATCCTAAACTGTTAATAAATTATTAATTTAACCAGTAATGTAATCTTAAACTGTTAATAAATTATTAATTTAATCAGTAATGTAATCCTAAACTGTTAATAAATTATTAATATAATCAGTAATGTAATCTTAAACTGTTAATAAATTATTAATTTAATCAGTAATGTAATCTTAAACTGTTAATAAGTTATTAATTTAATCAGTAATGTAATCTTAAACTGTTAATAAATTATTAATTTAATCAGTAATGTAATCTTAAACTGTTAATAAATTATTAATTTAATCAGTAATGTAATCTTAAACTGTTAATAAATTATTAATATAATCAGTAATGTAAACTTAAACTGTTAATAAAGTATTAATTTAATCAGTAATGTAATCCTAAACAGTTAATAAATTATTAATTTAATCAGTAATGTAATCTTAAACTGTTAATAAATTATTAATTTAATCAGTAATGTAATCCTAAACTGCTAATAAATTATTAATATAATCAGTAATGTAATCTTAAACTGTTAATAAATTATTAATTTAATCAGTAATGTAATCTTAAACTGTTAATAAGTTATTAATTTAATCAGTAATGTAATCTTAAACTGTTAATAAATTATTAATTTAATCAGTAATGTAATCTTAAACTGTTAATAAGTTATTAATTTAATCAGTAATGTAATCTTAAACTGTTAATAAATTATTAATTTAATCAGTAATGTGATCTTAATATGTTAATAAATTATTAATATAATCAGTAATGCAATCTTAAACTGTTAATAAGTTATTAATTTAATCAGTAATGTAATCTTAAACTGTTAATAAATTATTAATTTAATCAGTAATGTAATCTTAAACTGTTAATAAATTATTAATATAATCAGTAATGTAAACTTAAACTGTTAATAAAGTATTAATTTAATCAGTAATGTAATCCTAAACTGTTAATAAATTATTAATTTAATCAGTAATGTAATCTTAAACTGTTAATAAATTATTAATTTAATCAGTAATGTAATCTTAAACTGTTAATAAATTATTAATTTAAACAGTAATGTAATCTTAAACTGTTAATAAATTATTAATTTAATCAGTAATGTATTCTTAAACTGTTAATAAATTATTAATTTAATCAGTAATGTAATCTTAAACTGTTAATAAATTATTCATTTAATCAGTAATGTAATCCTAAACTGTTAATAAATTATTAATATAATCAGTAATGCAATCTTAAACTGTTAATAAATTATTAATTTAATCAGTAATGCAATCTCAAACTGTTAATAAATTATTAATTTAATCAGTAATATAATCTTAAACTGTTGATAAATTATTAATTTAATCAGTAATATAATCTTAAACTGTTAATAAATTATTAATTTAATCAGTAATGCAATCTTAAATTGTTAATAAATTATTAATTTAATCAGTAATGCAATCTTAAATTGTTAATAAATTATTAATATAATCAGTAATGCAATCTTAAACTGTTAATAAATTATTAATTTAATCAGTAATGTAATCTTAAACTGTTGATAAATTATTAATTTAATCAGTAATGTAATCTTAAACTGTTAATAAATTATTAATTTAATCAGTAATGCAATCTTAAACCGTAAATAAATTATTAATTTAATCAGTAATGTGATCTTAAACTGTTAATAAATTATTAATATAATCAGTAATGCAATCTTAAACTGTTAATAAATTATTAATTTAATCAGTAATGTAATCTTAAACTGTTGATAAATTATTAATTTAATCGGTAATGTAATATTAAACTGTTAATAAATTATTAATTTAATCAGTAATGCAATCTTAAACCGTAAATAAATTATTAATTTAATCAGTAATGTGATCTTAAACTGTTAATAAATTATTAATTTAATCAGTAATGCAATCTTGAACTGTTAATAAATTATTAATTTAATCAGTAATGCAATCTTAAATTGTTAATAAATTATTAATATAATCAGTAATGCAATCTTAAACTGTTAATAAATTATTAATTTAATCAGTAATGTAATCTTAAACTGTTGATAAATTATTAATTTAATCAGTAATGTAATCTTAAACTGTTAATAAATTATTAATTTAATCAGTACTGCAATCTTAAACCGTAAATAAATTATTAATTTAATCAGAAATGTGATCTTAAACTGTTAATAAATTATTAATTTAATCAGTAATGCAATCTTAAACTGTTGATAAATTATTAATTTAATCAGTAATGTAATCTTAAACTGTTGATAAATTATTAATTTAATCGGTAATGTAATCTTAAACTGTTAATAAATTATTAATTTAATCAGTAATGCAATCTTAAACCGTAAATAAATTATTAATTTAATCAGTAATGTGATCTTAAACTGTTAATAAATTATTAATTTAATCAGTAATGCAATCTTAAACTGTTAATAAATTATTAATTTAATCAGTAATGCAATCTTAAATTGTTAATAAATTATTAATATAATCAGTAATGCAATCTTAAACTGTTAATAAATTATTAATTTAATCAGCAATGTAATCTTAAACTGTTGATAAATTATTAATTTAATCAGTAATGTAATCTTAAACTGTTAATAAATTATTAATTTAATCAGTAATGCAATCTTAAACCGTAAATAAATTATTAATTTAACCAGAAATGTGATCTTAAACTGTTAATAAATTATTAATTTAATCAGTAATGCAATCTTAAACTGTCAATAAATTATTAATTTAATCAGTAATGTAATCTTAAACTGTTGATAAATTATTAATTTACTCAGTAATGCAATCTTAAACTGTTAATAAATTACTAATTTAATCAGTAATGCAATCTTAAACTGTTAATAAATTATTAATTTAATCAGTAATGTAATCTTAAACTGTTTATAAATTGTTAATTTAATCAGTAATGTAATCTTAAACTGTTAATAAATTATTAATTTAATCAGTAATGTAATCCTAAACTGTTAATAAATTATTAATATAATCAGTAATGTAATCTTAAACTGTTAATAAATTATTAATTTAATCAGTAATGCAATCTTAAACTGTTAATAAGTTATTAATTTAATCAGTAATGCAATCCTAAACTGTTAATAAATTATTAATATAATCAGTAATGTAATATTAAACTGTTAATAAATTATTAATTTAATCAGTAATGTAATCTTAAACTGTTAATAAATTATTAATTTAATCAGCAATGCAATCTTAAACTGTTAATAAATTCTTAATATAATCAGTAATGCAATCTTAAACTGTTAATAAGTTATTAATTTAATCAGTAATGTAATCTTAACCTGTTAGTAAATTATTGATTTAATCAGTAATGCAATCTTAAACTGTTAATAAATTATTAATATAATCAGTAATGTAATCTTAAACTGTTAGTAAATTATTGATTTAATCAGTAATATAATCTTAAACTGTTAATAAATTATTAATTTAATCAGTAATGCAATCTTAAACTGTTAATAAATTATTAATTTAATCAGTAATGCAATCTTAAACTGTTAATAAATTATTAATATAATCAGTAATGCAATCTTAAACTGTTAATAAATTATTAATATAATCAGTAATGCAATCTTAAACTGTTAATAAATTATTAATTTAATCAGTTATGTAATCTTAAACTGTTGATAAATTAGTAATTTAATCAGTAATGCAATCTTAAACTGTTAATAAATTTTTAATTTAATCAGTAATATAATCTTAAACTGTTAATAAATTATTAATTTAATCAGTAATGCAATCTTAAATTGTTAATAAATTATTAATATAATCAGTAATGTGATCTTAAACTGTTAATAAATTATTAATTTAATCAGTAATGCAATCTTAAACTGTTAAAAAATTATTAATTTAATCAGTAATGTAATCTTAAACTGTTGATAAATTATTAATTTAATCAGTAATGCAATCTTAAACTGTTAATAAATTACTAATTTAATCAGTAATGCAATCTTAAACTGTTAATAAATTATTAATTTAATCAGTAATGTAATCATAAACTGTTTATAAATTGTTAATTTAATCAGTAATGTAATCTTAAACTGTTAATAAATTATTAATTTAATCAGTAATGTAATCCTAAACTGTTAATAAATTATTAATATAATCAGTAATGTAATCTTAAACTGTTAATAAATTATTAATTTAATCAGTAATGCAATCTTAAACTGTTAATAAATTATTAATTTAATCAGTAATGCAATCCTAAACTGTTAATAAATTATTAATATAATCAGTAATGTAATTTTAAACTGTTAATAAATTATTATTTTAATCAGTAATGTAATCTTAAACTGTTAATAAATTATTAATTTAATCAGTAATGCAATCTTAAACCGTAAATAAATTATTAATTTAATCAGAAATGTGATCTTAAACTGTTAATAAATTATTAATTTAATCAGTAATGCAATCTTAAACTGTTAATAAATTATTAATATAATCAGTAATGCAATTTTAAACTGTTAATAAATTATTAATATAATCAGTAATGTAATCTTAAACTGTTAGTAAATTATTGATTTAATCAGTAATATAATCTTAAACTGTTAATAAATTATTAATTTAATCAGTAATGCAATCTTAAACTGTTAATAAATTATTAATTTAATCAGTAATGCAATCTTAAACTGTTGATAAATTATTAATTTAATCAGTAATGTAATCTTAAACTGTTGATAAATTATTAATTTAATCGGTAATGTAATCTTAAACTGTTAATAAATTATTAATTTAATCAGTAATGCAATCTTAAACCGTAAATAAATTATTAATTTAATCAGTAATGTGATCTTAAACTGTTAATAAATTATTAATTTAATCAGTAATGCAATCTTAAACTGTTAATAAATTATTAATTTAATCAGTAATGCAATCTTAAATTGTTAATAAATTATTAATATCATCAGTAATGCAATCTTAAACTGTTAATAAATTATTAATTTAATCAGCAATGTAATCTTAAACTGTTGATAAATTATTAATTTAATCAGTAATATAATCTTAAACTGTTAATAAATTATTAATTTAATCAGTAATGCAATCTTAAACCGTAAATAAATTATTAATTTAATCAGAAATGTGATCTTAAACTGTTAATAAATTATTAATTTAATCAGTAATGCAATCTTAAACTGTTAATAAATTATTAATTTAATCAGTAATGTAATCTTAAACTGTTGATAAATTATTAATTTAATCAGTAATGCAATCTTAAACTGGTAATAAATTACTAATTTAATCAGTAATGCAATCTTAAACTGTTAATAAATTATTAATTTAATCAGTAATGTAATCTTAAACTGTTTATAAATTGTTAATTTAATCAGTAATGTAATCTTAAACTGTTAATAAATTATTAATTTAATCAGTAATGTAATCCTAAACTGTTAATAAATTATTAATATAATCAGTAATGTAATCTTAAACTGTTAATAAATTATTAATTTAATCAGTAATGCAATCTTAAACTGTTAATAAGTTATTAATTTAATCAGTAATGCAGTCCTAAACTGTTAATAAATTATTAATATAATCAGTAATGTAATATTAAACTGTTAATAAATTATTAATTTAATCAGTAATGTAATCTTAAACTGTTAATAAATTATTAATTTAATCAGCAATGCAATCTTAAACTGTTAATAAATTATTAATATAATCAGTAATGCAATCTTAAACTGTTAATAAGTTATTAATTTAATCAGTAATGTAATCTTAACCTGTTAGTAAATTATTGATTTAATCAGTAATGCAATCTTAAACTGTTAATAAATTATTAATATAATCAGTAATGCAATCTTAAACTGTTAATAAATTATTAATATAATCAGTAATGTAATCTTAAACTGTTAGTAAATTATTGATTTAATCAGTAATATAATCTTAAACTGTTAATAAATTATTATTTTAATCAGTAATGCAATCTTAAACTGTTAATAAATTATTAATTTAATCAGTAATGCAATCTTAAACTGTTAATAAATTATTAATATAATCAGTAATGCAATCTTAAACTGTTAATAAATTATTAATATAATCAGTAATGCAATCTTAAACTGTTAATAAGTTATTAATTTAATCAGTAATGTAATCTTAAACTGTTAATAAATTATTAATTTAATCAGCAATGTAATCTTAAACTGTTGATAAATTATTAATTTAATCAGTAATGTAATCTTAAACTGTTAATAAATTATTAATTTAATCAGTAATGCAATCTTAAACCGTAAATAAATTATTAATTTAATCAGAAATGTGATCTTAAACTGTTAATAAATTATTAATTTAATCAGTAATGCAATCTTAAACTGTTAATAAATTATTAATTTAATCAGTAATGTAATCTTAAACTGTTGATAAATTATTAATTTAATCAGTAATGCAATCTTAAACTGTTAATAAATTACTAATTTAATCAGTAATGCAATCTTAAACTGTTAATAAATTATTAATTTAATCAGTAATGTAATCTTAAACTGTTTATAAATTGTTAATTTAATCAGTAATGTAATCTTAAACTGTTAATAAATTATTAATTTAATCAGTAATGTAATCCTAAACTGTTAATAAATTATTAATATAATCAGTAATGTAATCTTAAACTGTTAATAAATTATTAATTTAATCAGTAATGCAATCTTAAACTGTTAATAAGTTATTAATTTAATCAGTAATGCAATCCTAAACTGTTAATAAATTATTAATATAATCAGTAATGTAATATTAAACTGTTAATAAATTATTAATTTAATCAGTAATGTAATCTTAAACTGTTAATAAATTATTAATTTAATCAGCAATGCAATCTTAAACTGTTAATAAATTATTAATATAATCAGTAATGCAATCTTAAACTGTTAATAAGTTATTAATTTAATCAGTAATGTAATCTTAAACTGTTAGTAAATTATTGATTTAATCAGTAATATAATCTTAAACTGTTAATAAATTATTAATTTAATCAGTAATGCAATCTTAAACTGTTAATAAATTATTAATATAATCAGTAATGCAATCTTAAACTGTTAATAAATTATTAATATAATCAGTAATGTAATCTTAAACTGTTAGTAAATTATTGATTTAATCAGTAATATAATCTTAAACTGTTAATAAATTATTAATTTAATCAGTAATGCAATCTTAAACTGTTAATAAATTATTAATTTAATCAGTAATGCAATCTTAAACTGTTAATAAATTATTAATATAATCAGTAATGCAATCTTAAACTGTTAATAAATTATTAATATAATCAGTAATGCAATCTTAAACTGTTAATAAGTTATTAATTTAATCAGTAATGTAATCTTAAACTGTTAGTAAATTATAAATTTAATCAGTAATGTAATCTTAAACTGTTAGTAAATTATTGATTTAATCAGTAATATAATCTTAAACTGTTAATAAATTATTAATTTAATCAGTAATGCAATCTTAAACTGTTAATAAATTATTAATATAATCAGTAATGCAATCTTAAACTGTTAATAAATTATTAATATAATCAGTAATGTAATCTTAAACTGTTAGTAAATTATTGATTTAATCAGTAATATAATCTTAAACTGTTAATAAATTATTAATTTAATCAGTAATGCAATCTTAAACTGTTAATAAATTATTAATTTAATCAGTAATGCAATCTTAAACTGTTAATAAGTTATTAATTTAATCAGTAATGTAATCTTAAACTGTTAGTAAATTATTGATTTAATCAGTAATATAATCTTAAACTGTTAATAAATTATTAATATAATCAGTAATGTAATATTAAACTGTTAATAAATTATTAATTTAATCAGTAATGGAATCTTAAACTGATATAAATTATTAATTTAATCAGTAATGTAATCCTAAACTGTTAATAAATTATTAATTTAATCAGTAATGTAATCTTAAACTGGTAATAAATTATTAATTTAATCAGCAATGTAATCTTAAACTGTTAATAAATTATTAATTTAATCAGTAATGGAATCTTAAACTGATATAAATTATTAATTTAATCAGTAATGTAATCCTAAACTGTTAATAAATTATTAATTTAATCAGTAATGTAATCTTAAACTGGTAATAAATTATTAATTTAATCAGCAATGTAATCTTAAACTGTTAATAAATTATTAATTTAATCAGTAATGTAATCTTAAACTGTCAATAAATTATTAATTTAATCAGTAATGTAATCTTAAACTGTTAATAAATTATTAATTTAATCAGTAATGCAATCTTAAACTGTTAATAAATTATTAATTTAATCAGTAATGTAATCTTAAACTGTTAGTAAATTATTAATTTAATCAGTAATGTAATCTTAAACTGTTAGTAAATTATTAATTTAATCAGTAATGTAATCTTAAACTGGTAATAAACTATTAATTTAATCAGTAATGCAATCTACTACTGGTAATAAATTATTAATTTAATCAGTAATGTAATCTTAAACTGGTAATAAATTATTAATTTAATCAGTAATGTAATCTTAAACTGTCAATAAATTATTAATTTAATCAGTAATGTAATCTTAAACTGTTAATAAATTATTAATTTAATCAGTTATGTAATCTTAAACTGTTGATAAATTAGTAATTTAATCAGTAATGCAATCTTAAACTGTTAATAAATTTTTAATTTAATCAGTAATATAATCTTAAACTGTTAATAAATTATTAATTTAATCAGTAATGCAATCTTAAATTGTTAATAAATTATTAATATAATCAGTAATGTGATCTTAAACTGTTAATAAATTATTAATTTAATCAGTAATGCAATCTTAAACTGTTAAAAACTTATTAATTTAATCAGTAATGTAATCTTAAACTGTTGATAAATTATTAATTTAATCAGTAATGCAATCTTAAACTGTTAATAAATTACTAATTTAATCAGTAATGCAATCTTAAACTGTTAATAAATTATTAATTTAATCAGTAATGTAATCATAAACTGTTTATAAATTGTTAATTTAATCAGTAATGTAATCTTAAACTGTTAATAAATTATTAATTTAATCAGTAATGTAATCCTAAACTGTTAATAAATTATTAATATAATCAGTAATGTAATCTTAAACTGTTAATAAATTATTAATTTAATCAGTAATGCAATCTTAAACTGTTAATAAATTATTAATTTAATCAGTAATGCAATCCTAAACTGTTAATAAATAATTAATATAATCAGTAATGTAATTTTAAACTGTTAATAAATTATTAATTTAATCAGTAATGTAATCTTAAACTGTTAATAAATTATTAATTTAATCAGTAATGCAATCTTAAACCGTAAATAAATTATTAATTTAATCAGAAATGTGATCTTAAACTGTTAATAAATTATTAATTAAATCAGTAATGCAATCTTAAACTGTTAATAAATTATTAATATAATCAGTAATGCAATCTTAAACTGTTAATAAATTATTAATATAATCAGTAATGTAATCTTAAACTGTTAGTAAATTATTGATTTAATCAGTAATATAATCTTAAACTGTTAATAAATTATTAATTTAATCAGTAATGCAATCTTAAACTGTTAATAAATTATTAATTTAATCAGTAATGCAATCTTAAACTGTTAATAAATTATTAATATAATCAGTAATGCAATCTTAAACTGTTAATAAATTATTAATATAATCAGTAATGCAATCTTAAACTGTTAATAAATTATTAATATAATCAGTAATGTAATCTTAAACTGTTAGTAAATTATTGATTTAATCAGTAATATAATCTTAAACTGTTAATAAATTATTAATTTAATCAGTAATGCAATCTTAAACTGTTGATAAATTATTAATTTAATCAGTAATGCAATCTTAAACTGTTAATAAATTATTAATATAATCAGTAATGCAATCTTAAACTGTTAATAAATTATTAATATAATCAGTAATGCAATCTTAAACTGTTAATAAGTTATTAATTTAATCAGTAATGTAATCTTAAACTGTTAGTAAATTATTAATTTAATCAGTAATGTAATCTTAAACTGTTAGTAAATTATTGATTTAATCAGTAATATAATCTTAAACTGTTAATAAATTATTAATTTAATCAGTAATGCAATCTTAAACTGTTAATAAATTATTAATATAATCAGTAATGCAATCTTAAACTGTTAATAAATTATTAATATAATCAGTAATGTAATCTTAAACTGTTAGTAAATTATTGATTTAATCAGTAATATAATCTTAAACTGTTAATAAATTATTAATTTAATCAGTAATGCAATCTTAAACTGTTAATAAATTATTAATTTAATCAGCAATGCAATCTTAAACTGTTAATAAATTATTAATATAATCAGTAATGTAATCTTAAACTGTTAATAAATTATTAATTTAATCAGTAATGTAATCTTAAACTGTTAATAAATTATTAATTTAATCAGTAATGCAATCTTAAACTGTTAATAAATTATTAATTTAATCAGTAATGTAATCTTAAACTGTTAATAAATTATTAATTTAATCAGTAATGTAATCCTAAACTGTTAATAAATTATTAATATAATCAGTAATGCAATCTTAAACTGTTAATAAGTTATTAATATAATCAGTAATGTAATCTTAAACTGTTAATAAATTATTAATTTAATCAGTAATGTAATCTTAAACTGTTCATAAATTATTAATTTAATCAGTAATGTAATCTTAAACTGTTAATAAATTATTAATATAATCAGTAATGTAAACTTAAACTGTTAATAAAGTATTAATTTAATCAGTAATGTGATCTTAAACTGTCCATAAATTATTAATTTAATCAGTAATGTGATCTTAAACTGTTAATAAATTATTAATATAATCAGTAATCCAATCTTAAACTGTTAATAAGTTATTAATTTAATCAGTAATGTAATCTTAAACTGTTAATAAATTATTAATTTAATCAGAAATGTGATCTTAAACTGTTTATAAATTGTTAATTTAATCAGTAATGTAATCTTAAACTGTTAATAAATTATTAATTTAATCAGTAATGTAATCCTAAACTGTTAATAAATTATTAATATAATCAGTAATGTGATCTTAAACTGTTAATAAATTATTAATATAATCAGTAATCCAATCTTAAACTGTTAATAAGTTATTAATTTAATCAGTAATGTAATCTTAAACTGTTAATAAATTATTAATTTAATCAGTAATGTGATCTTAAACTGTTTATAAATTGTTAATTTAATCAGTAATGTAATCTTAAACTGTTAATAAATTATTAATTTAATCAGTAATGTAATCTTAAACTGTCAATAAATTATTAATTTAATCAGTAATGTAATCTTAAACTGTTAATAAATTATTAATTTAATCAGTTATGTAATCTTAAACTGTTGATAAATTAGTAATTTAATCAGTAATGCAATCTTAAACTGTTAATAAATTATTAATTTAATCAGTAATATAATCTTAAACTGTTAATAAATTATTAATTTAATCAGTAATGCAATCTTAAATTGTTAATAAATTATTAATATAATCAGTAATGTGATCTTAAACTGTTAATAAATTATTAATTTAATCAGTAATGCAATCTTAAACTGTTAAAAAATTATTAATTTAATCAGTAATGTAATCTTAAACTGTTGATAAATTATTAATTTAATCAGTAATGCAATCTTAAACTGTTAATAAATTACTAATTTAATCAGTAATGCAATTTTAAACTGTTAATAAATTATTAATTTAATCAGTAATGTAATCATAAACTGTTTATAAATTGTTAATTTAATCAGTAATGTAATCTTAAACTGTTAATAAATTATTAATTTAATCAGTAATGTAATCCTAAACTGTTAATAAATTATTAATATAATCAGTAATGTAATCTTAAACTGTTAATAAATTATTAATTTAATCAGTAATGCAATCTTAAACTGTTGATAAATTATTAATTTAATCAGTAATGTAATCTTAAACTGTTGATAAATTATTAATTTAATCGGTAATGTAATCTTAAACTGTTAATAAATTATTAATTTAATCAGTAATGCAATCTTAAACCGTAAATAAATTATTAATTTAATCAGTAATGTGATCTTAAACTGTTAATAAATTATTAATTTAATCAGTAATGCAATCTTAAACTGTTAATAAATTATTAATTTAATCAGTAATGCAATCTTAAAATGTTAATAAATTATTAATATAATCAGTAATGCAATCTTAAACTGTTAATAAGTTATTAATATAATTAGTAATGTAATCTTAAACTGTTAATAAATTATTAATTTAATCAGTAATGTAATCTTAAACTGTTCATAAATTATTAATTTAATCAGTAATGTAATCTTAAACTGTTAATAAATTATTAATATAATCAGTAATGTAAACTTAAACTGTTAATAAAGTATTAATTTAATCAGTAATGTGATCTTAAACTGTCCATAAATTATTAATTTAATCAGTAATGTGATCTTACACTGTTAATAAATTATTAATATAATCAGTAATCCAATCTTAAACTGTTAATAAGTTATTAATTTAATCAGTAATGTAATCTTAAACTGTTAATAAATTATTAATTTAATCAGTAATGTGATCTTAAACTGTTAATAAATTATTAATATAATCAGTAATGCAATCTTAAACTGTTAATAAGTTATTAATATAATCAGTAATGTAATCTTAAACTGTTAATAAATTATTAATTTAATCAGTAATGTAACCTTAAACTGTTAATAAATTATTAATTTCATCAATAATGTAATCCTAAACTGTTAATAAATTATTAATTTAATCAGTAATGTAATCTTAAACTGTTAATAAATTATTAATTTAATCAGTAGTGTAATCTTAAACTGTTAATAAGTTATTAATTTAATCATTAATGCAATCTTAAACTGGTAATAAATTAATAATTTAAACAGTAATGTAATTTGAACTGTTATTAAATTATTAATTTAATCATTAATATAATCTTAAACTGGTAATAAATTATTAATATAATCAGTAATGTAAACTTAAACTGTTAATAAAGTATTAATTTAATCAGTAATGTAATCCTAAACTGTTAATAAATTATTAATTTAACCAGTAATGTAATCTTAAACTGTTAATAAATTATTAATTTAATCAGTAATGTAATCCTAAACTGTTAATAAATTATTAATATAATCAGTAATGTAATCTTAAACTGTTAATAAATTATTAATTTAATCAGTAATGTAATCTTAAACTGTTAATAAGTTATTAATTTAATCAGTAATGTAATCTTAAACTGTTAATAAATTATTAATTTAATCAGTAATGTAATCTTAAACTGTTAATAAATTATTAATTTAATCAGTAATGTAATCTTAAACTGTTAATAAATTATTAATTTAATCAGTAATGTAATCTTAAACTGTTAATAAATTATTAATATAATCAGTAATGTAAACTTAAACTGTTAATAAAGTTTTAATTTAATCAGTAATGTAATCCTAAACAGTTAATAAATTATTAATTTAATCAGTAATGTAATCTTAAACTGTTAATAAATTATTAATTTAATCAGTAATGTAATCCTAAACTGCTAATAAATTATTAATATAATCAGTAATGTAATCTTAAACTGTTAATAAATTATTAATTTAATCAGTAATGTAATCTTAAACTGTTAATAAGTTATTAATTTAATCAGTAATGTAATCTTAAACTGTTAATAAATTATTAATTTAATCAGTAATGTAATCTTAAACTGTTAATAAGTTATTAATTTAATCAGTAATGTAATCTTAAACTGTTAATAAATTATTAATTTAATCAGTAATGTGATCTTAATATGTTAATAAATTATTAATATAATCAGTAATGCAATCTTAAACTGTTAATAAGTTATTAATTTAATCAGTAATGTAATCTTAAACTGTTAATAAATTATTAATTTAATCAGTAATGTAATCTTAAACTGTTAATAAATTATTAATATAATCAGTAATGTAAACTTAAACTGTTAATAAAGTATTAATTTAATCAGTAATGTAATCCTAAACTGTTAATAAATTATTAATTTAATCAGTAATGTAATCTTAAACTGTTAATAAATTATTAATTTAATCAGTAATGTAATCTTAAACTGTTAATAAATTATTAATTTAAACAGTAATGTAATCTTAAACTGTTAATAAATTATTAATTTAATCAGTAATGTATTCTTAAACTGTTAATAAATTATTAATTTAATCAGTAATGTAATCTTAAACTGTTAATAAATTATTCATTTAATCAGTAATGTAATCCTAAACTGTTAATAAATTATTAATATAATCAGTAATGCAATCTTAAACTGTTAATAAATTATTAATTTAATCAGTAATGCAATCTCAAACTGTTAATAAATTATTAATTTAATCAGTAATATAATCTTAAACTGTTGATAAATTATTAATTTAATCAGTAATATAATCTTAAACTGTTAATAAATTATTAATTTAATCAGTAATGCAATCTTAAATTGTTAATAAATTATTAATTTAATCAGTAATGCAATCTTAAATTGTTAATAAATTATTAATATAATCAGTAATGCAATCTTAAACTGTTAATAAATTATTAATTTAATCAGTAATGTAATCTTAAACTGTTGATAAATTATTAATTTAATCAGTAATGTAATCTTAAACTGTTAATAAATTATTAATTTAATCAGTAATGCAATCTTAAACCGTAAATAAATTATTAATTTAATCAGTAATGTGATCTTAAACTGTTAATAAATTATTAATATAATCAGTAATGCAATCTTAAACTGTTAATAAATTATTAATTTAATCAGTAATGTAATCTTAAACTGTTGATAAATTATTAATTTAATCGGTAATGTAATATTAAACTGTTAATAAATTATTAATTTAATCAGTAATGCAATCTTAAACCGTAAATAAATTATTAATTTAATCAGTAATGTGATCTTAAACTGTTAATAAATTATTAATTTAATCAGTAATGCAATCTTAAACTGTTAATAAATTATTAATTTAATCAGTAATGCAATCTTAAATTGTTAATAAATTATTAATATAATCAGTAATGCAATCTTAAACTGTTAATAAATTATTAATTTAATCAGTAATGTAATCTTAAACTGTTGATAAATTATTAATTCAATCAGTAATGTAATCTTAAACTGTTAATAAATTATTAATTTAATCAGTACTGCAATCTTAAACCGTAAATAAATTATTAATTTAATCAGAAATGTGATCTTAAACTGTTAATAAATTATTAATTTAATCAGTAATGCAATCTTAAACTGTTGATAAATTATTAATTTAATCAGTAATGTAATCTTAAACTGTTAATAAATTATTAATTTAATCAGTAATGCAATCTTAAACCGTAAATAAATTATTAATTTAATCAGTAATGTGATCTTAAACTGTTAATAAATTATTAATTTAATCAGTAATGCAATCTTAAACTGTTAATAAATTATTAATTTAATCAGTAATGCAATCTTAAATTGTTAATAAATTATTAATATAATCAGTAATGCAATCTTAAACTGTTAATAAATTATTAATTTAATCAGCAATGTAATCTTAAACTGTTGATAAATTATTAATTTAATCAGTAATGTAATCTTAAACTGTTAATAAATTATTAATTTAATCAGTAATGCAATCTTAAACCGTAAATAAATTATTAATTTAACCAGAATTGTGATCTTCAACTGTTAATAAATTATTAATTTAATCAGTAATGCAATCTTAAACTGTCAATAAATTATTAATTTAATCAGTAATGTAATCTTAAACTGTTGATAAATTATTAATTTACTCAGTAATGCAATCTTAAACTGTTAATAAATTACTAATTTAATCAGTAATGCAATCTTAAACTGTTAATAAATTATTAATTTAATCAGTAATGTAATCTTAAACTGTTTATAAATTGTTAATTTAATCAGTAATGTAATCTTAAACTGTTAATAAATTATTAATTTAATCAGTAATGTAATCCTAAACTGTTAATAAATTATTAATATAATCAGTAATGTAATCTTAAACTGTTAATAAATAATTAATTTAATCAGTAATGCAATCTTAAACTGTTAATAAGTTATTAATTTAATCAGTAATGCAATCCTAAACTGTTAATAAATTATTAATATAATCAGTAATGTAATATTAAACTGTTAATAAATTATTAATTTAATCAGTAATGTAATCTTAAACTGTTAATAAATTATTAATTTAATCAGCAATGCAATCTTAAACTGTTAATAAATTATTAATATAATCAGTAATGCAATCTTAAACTGTTAATAAGTTATTAATTTAATCAGTAATGTAATCTTAACCTGTTAGTAAATTATTGATTTAATCAGTAATGCAATCTTAAACTGTTAATAAATTATTAATATAATCAGTAATGTAATCTTAAACTGTTAGTAAATTATTGATTTAATCAGTAATATAATCTTAAACTGTTAATAAATTATTAATTTAATCAGTAATGCAATCTTAAACTGTTAATAAATTATTAATTTAATCAGTAATGCAATCTTAAACTGTTAATAAATTATTAATATAATCAGTAATGCAATCTTAAACTGTTAATAAATTATTAATATAATCAGTAATGCAATCTTAAACTGTTAATAAGTTATTAATTTAATCAGTAATGTAATCTTAAACTGTTAATAAATTATTAATTTAATCAGCAATGTAATCTTAAACTGTTGATAAATTATTAATTTAATCAGTAATGTAATCTTAAACTGTTAATAAAATATTAATTTAATCAGTAATGCAATCTTAAACCGTAAATAAATTATTAATTTAATCAGAAATGTGATCTTAAACTGTTAATAAATTATTAATTTAATCAGTAATGCAATCTTAAACTGTTAATAAATTATTAATTTAATCAGTAATGTAATCTTAAACTGTTGATAAATTATTAATTTAATCAGTAATGCAATCTTAAACTGTTAATAAATTACTAATTTAATCAGTAATGCAATCTTAAACTGTTAATAAATTATTAATTTAATCAGTAATGTAATCTTAAACTGTTTACAAATTGTTAATTTAATCAGTAATGTAATCTTAAACTGTTAATAAATTATTAATTTAATCAGTAATGTAATCCTAAACTGTTAATAAATTATTAATATAATCAGTAATGTAATCTTAAACTGTTAATAAATTATTAATTTAATCAGTAATGCAATCTTAAACTGTTAATAAGTTATTAATTTAATCAGTAATGCAATCCTAAACTGTTAATAAATTATTAATATAATCAGTAATGTAATATTAAACTGTTAATAAATTATTAATTTAATCAGTAATGTAATCTTAAACTGTTAATAAATTATTAATTTAATCAGCAATGCAATCTTAAACTGTTAATAAATTATTAATATAATCAGTAATGCAATCTTAAACTGTTAATAAGTTATTAATTTAATCAGTAATGTAATCTTAAACTGTTAGTAAATTATTGATTTAATCAGTAATATAATCTTAAACTGTTAATAAATTATTAATTTAATCAGTAATGCAATCTTAAACTGTTAATAAATTATTAATATAATCAGTAATGCAATCTTAAACTGTTAATAAATTATTAATATAATCAGTAATGTAATCTTAAACTGTTAGTAAATTATTGATTTAATCAGTAATATAATCTTAAACTGTTAATAAATTATTAATTTAATCAGTAATGCAATCTTAAACTGTTAATAAATTATTAATTTAATCAGTAATGCAATCTTAAACTGTTAATAAATTATTAATATAATCAGTAATGCAATCTTAAACTGTTAATAAATTATTAATATAATCAGTAATGCAATCTTAAACTGTTAATAAGTTATTAATTTAATCAGTAATGTAATCTTAAACTGTTAGTAAATTATTAATTTAATCAGTAATGTAATCTTAAACTGTTAGTAAATTATTGATTTAATCAGTAATATAATCTTAAACTGTTAATAAATTATTAATTTAATCAGTAATGCAATCTTAAACTGTTAATAAATTATTAATATAATCAGTAATGCAATCTTAAACTGTTAATAAATTATTAATATAATCAGTAATGTAATCTTAAACTGTTAGTAAATTATTGATTTAATCAGTAATATAATCTTAAACTGTTAATAAATTATTAATTTAATCAGTAATGCAATCTTAAACTGTTAATAAATTATTAATTTAATCAGTAATGCAATCTTAAACTGTTAATAAATTATTAATATAATCAGTAATGCAATCTTAAACTGTTAATAAATTATTAATATAATCAGTAATGCAATCTTAAACTGTTAATAAGTTATTAATTTAATCAGTAATGTAATCTTAAACTGTTAGTAAATTATTGATTTAATCAGTAATATAATCTTAAACTGTTAATAAATTATTAATATAATCAGTAATGTAATATTAAACTGTTAATAAATTATTAATTTAATCAGTAATGGAATCTTAAACTGATATAAATTATTAATTTAATCAGTAATGTAATCCTAAACTGTTAATAAATTATTAATTTAATCAGTAATGTAATCTTAAACTGGTAATAAATTATTAATTTAATCAGCAATGTAATCTTAAACTGTTAATAAATTATTAATTTAATCAGTAATGGAATCTTAAACTGATATAAATTATTAATTTAATCAGTAATGTAATCCTAAACTGTTAATAAATTATTAATTTAATCAGTAATGTAATCTTAAACTGGTAATAAATTAATAATTTAAACAGTAATGTAATTTGAACTGTTATTAAATTATTAATTTAATCATTAATATAATCTTAAACTGGTAATAAATTATTAATATAATCAGTAATGTAAACTTAAACTGTTAATAAAGTATTAATTTAATCAGTAATGTAATCCTAAACTGTTAATAAATTATTAATTTAACCAGTAATGTAATCTTAAACTGTTAATAAATTATTAATTTAATCAGTAATGTAATCCTAAACTGTTAATAAATAATTAATATAATCAGTAATGTAATCTTAAACTGTTAATAAATTATTAATTTAATCAGTAATGTAATTTTAAACTGTTAATAAGTTATTAATTTAATCAGTAATGTAATCTTAAACTGTTAATAAATTATTAATTTAATCAGTAATGTAATCTTAAACTGTTAATAAATTATTAATTTAATCAGTAATGTAATCTTAAACTGTTAATAAATTATTAATTTAATCAGTAATGTAATCTTAAACTGTTAATAAATTATTAATATAATCAGTAATGTAAACTTAAACTGTTAATAAAGTATTAATTTAATCAGTAATGTAATCCTAAACAGTTAATAAATTATTAATTTAATCAGTAATGTAATCTTAAACTGTTAATAAATTATTAATTTAATCAGTAATGTAATCCTAAACTGCTAATAAATTATTAATATAATCAGTAATGTGATCTTAAACTGTTAATAAATTATTAATTTAATCAGTAATGTAATCTTAAACTGTTAATAAGTTATTAATTTAATCAGTAATGTAATCTTAAACTGTTAATAAATTATTAATTTAATCAGTAATGTAATCTTAAACTGTTAATAAGTTATTAATTTAATCAGTAATGTAATCTTAAACTGTTAATAAGTTATTAATTTAATCAGTAATGTGATCTTAATATGTTAATAAATTATTAATATAATCAGTAATGCAATCTTAAACTGTTAATACGTTATTAATTTAATCAGTAATGTAATCTTAAACTGTTAATAAATTATTAATTTAATCAGTAATGTAATCTTAAACTGTTAATAAATTATTAATATAATCAGTAATGTAAACTTAAACTGTTAATAAAGTATTAATTTAATCAGTAATGTAATCCTAAACTGTTAATAAATTATTAATTTAATCAGTAATGTAATCTTAAACTGTTAATAAATTATTAATTTAATCAGTAATGTAATCTTAAACTGTTAAGAAATTATTAATTTAAACAGTAATGTAATCTTAAACTGTTAATAAATTATTAATTTAATCAGTAATGTAATCTTAAACTGTTAATAAATTATTAATTTAATCAGTAATGTAATCTTAAACTGTTAATAAATTATTCATTTAATCAGTAATGTAATCCTAAACTGTTAATAAATTATTAATATAATCAGTAATGCAATCTTAAACTGTTAATAAATTATTAATTTAATCAGTAATGCAATCTCAAACTGTTAATAAATTATTAATTTAATCAGTAATATAATCTTAAACTGTTGATAAATTATTAATTTAATCAGTAATATAATCTTAAACTGTTAATAAATTATTAATTTAATCAGTAATGCAATCTTAAATTGTTAATAAATTATTAATTTAATCAGTAATGCAATCTTAAATTGTTAATAAATTATTAATATAATCAGTAATGCAATCTTAAACTGTTAATAAATTATTAATTTAATCAGTAATGTAATCTTAAACTGTTGATAAATTATTAATTTAATCAGTAATGTAATCTTAAACTGTTAATAAATTATTAATTTAATCAGTAATGCAATCTTAAACCGTAAATAAATTATTAATTTAATCAGTAATGTGATCTTAAACTGTTAATAAATTATTAATATAATCAGTAATGCAATCTTAAACTGTTAATAAATTATTAATATAATCAGTAATGCAATCTTAAACTGTTAATAAATTATTAATATAATCAGTAATGTAATCTTAAACTGTTAGTAAATTATTGATTTAATCAGTAATATAATCTTAAACTGTTAATAAATTATTAATTTAATCAGTAATGCAATCTTAAACTGTTAATAAATTATTAATATAATCAGTAATGCAATCTTAAACTGTTAATAAATTATTAATATAATCAGTAATGTAATCTTAAACTGTTAGTAAATTATTGATTTAATCAGTAATATAATCTTAAACTGTTAATAAATTATTAATTTAATCAGTAATGCAATCTTAAACTGTTAATAAATTATTAATTTAATCAGTAATGCAATCTTAAACTGATAATAAATTATTAATATAATCAGTAATGCAATCTTAAACTGTTAATAAATTATTAATATAATCAGTAATGCAATCTTAAACTGTTAATAAGTTATTAATTTAATCAGTAATGTAATCTTAAACTGTTAGTAAATTATTGATTTAATCAGTAATATAATCTTAAACTGTTAATAAATTATTAATATAATCAGTAATGTAATATTAAACTGTTAATAAATTATTAATTTAATCAGTAATGGAATCTTAAACTGATATAAATTATTAATTTAATCAGTAATGTAATCCTAAACTGTTAATAAATTATTAATTTAATCAGTAATGTAATCTTAAACTGGTAATAAATTATTAATTTAATCAGCAATGTAATCTTAAACTGTTAATAAATTATTAATTTAATCAGTAATGGAATCTTAAACTGATATAAATTATTAATTTAATCAGTAATGTAATCCTAAACTGTTAATAAATTATTAATTTAATCAGTAATGTAATCTTAAACTGGTAATAAATTATTAATTTAATCAGCAATTTAATCTTAAACTGTTAATAAATTATTAATTTAATCAGTAATGTAATCTTAAACTGTCAATAAATTATTAATTTAATCAGTAATGTAATCTTAAACTGTTAATAAATTATTAATTTAATCAGTAATGCAATCTTAAACTGTTAATAAATTATTAATTTAATCAGTAATGTAATCTTAAACTGTTAGTAAATTATTAATTTAATCAGTAATGTAATCTTAAACTGTTAGTAAATTATTAATTTAATCAGTAATGTAATCTTAAACTGGTAATAAACTATTAATTTAATCAGTAATGCAATCTACTACTGGTAATAAATTATTAATTTAATCAGTAATGTAATCTTAAACTGGTAATAAATTATTAATTTAATCAGTAATGTAATCTTAAACTGTCAATAAATTATTAATTTAATCAGTAATGTAATCTTAAACTGTTAATAAATTATTAATTTAATCAGTTATGTAATCTTAAACTGTTGATAAATTAGTAATTTAATCAGTAATGCAATCTTAAACTGTTAATAAATTTTTAATTTAATCAGTAATATAATCTTAAACTGTTAATAAATTATTAATTTAATCAGTAATGCAATCTTAAACTGTTAATAAATTATTAATATAATCAGTAATGCAATCTTAAACTGTTAATAAATTATTAATATAATCAGTAATGCAATCTTAAACTGTTAATAAGTTATTAATTTAATCAGTAATGTAATCTTAAACTGTTAGTAAATTATTAATTTAATCAGTAATGTAATCTTAAACTGTTAGTAAATTATTGATTTAATCAGTAATATAATCTTAAACTGTTAATAAATTATTAATTTAATCAGTAATGCAATCTTAAACTGTTAATAAATTATTAATATAATCAGTAATGCAATCTTAAACTGTTAATAAATTATTAATATAATCAGTAATGTAATCTTAAACTGTTAGTAAATTATTGATTTAATCAGTAATATAATCTTAAACTGTTAATAAATTATTAATTTAATCAGTAATGCAATCTTAAACTGTTAATAAATTATTAATTTAATCAGTAATGCAATCTTAAACTGATAATAAATTATTAATATAATCAGTAATGCAATCTTAAACTGTTAATAAATTATTAATATAATCAGTAATGCAATCTTAAACTGTTAATAAGTTATTAATTTAATCAGTAATGTAATCTTAAACTGTTAGTAAATTATTGATTTAATCAGTAATATAATCTTAAACTGTTAATAAATTATTAATATAATCAGTAATGTAATATTAAACTGTTAATAAATTATTAATTTAATCAGTAATGGAATCTTAAACTGATATAAATTATTAATTTAATCAGTAATGTAATCCTAAACTGTTAATAAATTATTAATTTAATCAGTAATGTAATCTTAAACTGGTAATAAATTATTAATTTAATCAGCAATGTAATCTTAAACTGTTAATAAATTATTAATTTAATCAGTAATGGAATCTTAAACTGATATAAATTATTAATTTAATCAGTAATGTAATCCTAAACTGTTAATAAATTATTAATTTAATCAGTAATGTAATCTTAAACTGGTAATAAATTATTAATTTAATCAGCAATGTAATCTTAAACTGTTAATAAATTATTAATTTAATCAGTAATGTAATCTTAAACTGTCAATAAATTATTAATTTAATCAGTAATGTAATCTTAAACTGTTAATAAATTATTAATTTAATCAGTAATGCAATCTTAAACTGTTAATAAATTATTAATTTAATCAGTAATGTAATCTTAAACTGTTAGTAAATTATTAATTTAATCAGTAATGTAATCTTAAACTGTTAGTAAATTATTAATTTAATCAGTAATGTAATCTTAAACTGGTAATAAACTATTAATTTAATCAGTAATGCAATCTACTACTGGTAATAAATTATTAATTTAATCAGTAATGTAATCTTAAACTGGTAATAAATTATTAATTTAATCAGTAATGTAATCTTAAACTGTCAATAAATTATTAATTTAATCAGTAATGTAATCTTAAACTGTTAATAAATTATTAATTTAATCAGTTATGTAATCTTAAACTGTTGATAAATTAGTAATTTAATCAGTAATGCAATCTTAAACTGTTAATAAATTTTTAATTTAATCAGTAATATAATCTTAAACTGTTAATAAATTATTAATTTAATCAGTAATGCAATCTTAAATTGTTAATAAATTATTAATATAATCAGTAATGTGATCTTAAACTGTTAATAAATTATTAATTTAATCAGTAATGCAATCTTAAACTGTTAAAAAATTATTAATTTAATCAGTAATGTAATCTTAAACTGTTGATAAATTATTAATTTAATCAGTAATGCAATCTTAAACTGTTAATAAATTACTAATTTAATCAGTAATGCAATCTTAAACTGTTAATAAATTATTAATTTAATCAGTAATGTAATCATAAACTGTTAATAAATTATTAATTTAATCAGTAATGCAATCTTAAACTGTTAATAAATTATTAATATAATCAGTAATGCAATCTTAAACTGTTAATAAATTATTAATATAATCAGTAATGTAATCTTAAACTGTTAGTAAATTATTGATTTAATCAGTAATATAATCTTAAACTGTTAATAAATTATTAATTTAATCAGTAATGCAATCTTAAACTGCTAATAAATTATTAATTTAATCAGTAATGCAATCTTAAACTGTTAATAAATTATTAATATAATCAGTAATGCAATCTTAAACTGTTAATAAATTATTAATATAATCAGTAATGCAATCTTAAACTGTTAATAAGTTATTAATTTAATCAGTAATGTAATCTTAAACTGTTAGTAAATTATTAATTTAATCAGTAATGTAATCTTAAACTGTTAGTAAATTATTGATTTAATCAGTAATATAATCTTAAACTGTTAATAAATTATTAATTTAATCAGTAATGCAATCTTAAACTGTTAATAAATTATTAATATAATCAGTAATGCAATCTTAAACTGTTAATAAATTATTAATATAATCAGTAATGTAATCTTAAACTGTTAGTAAATTATTGATTTAATCAGTAATATAATCTTAAACTGTTAATAAATTATTAATTTAATCAGTAATGCAATCTTAAACTGTTAATAAATTATTAATATAATCAGTAATGCAATCTTAAACTGTTAATAAATTATTAATATAATCAGTAATGCAATCTTAAACTGTTAATAAATTATTAATATAATCAGTAATGCAATCTTAAACTGTTAATAAGTTATTAATTTAATCAGTAATGTAATCTTAAACTGTTAGTAAATTATTGATTTAATCAGTAATATAATCTTAAACTGTTAATAAATTATTAATATAATCAGTAATGTAATATTAAACTGTTAATAAATTATTAATTTAATCAGTAATGGAATCTTAAACTGATATAAATTATTAATTTAATCAGTAATGTAATCCTAAACTGTTATTAAATTATTAATTTAATCAGTAATGTAATCTTAAACTGGTAATAAATTATTAATTTAATCAGCAATGTAATCTTAAACTGTTAATAAATTATTAATTTAATCAGTAATGGAATCTTAAACTGATATAAATTATTAATTTAATCAGTAATGTAATCCTAAACTGTTAATAAATTATTAATTTAATCAGTAATGTAATCTTAAACTGGTAATAAATTATTAATTTAATCAGCAATGTAATCTTAAACTGTTAATAAATTATTAATTTAATCAGTAATGTAATCTTAAACTGTCAATAAATTATTAATTTAATCAGTAATGTAATCTTAAACTGTTAATAAATTATTAATTTAATCAGTAATGCAATCTTAAACTGTTAATAAATTATTAATTTAATCAGTAATGTAATCTTAAACTGTTAGTAAATTATTAATTTAATCAGTAATGTAATCTTAAACTGTTAGTAAATTATTAATTTAATCAGTAATGTAATCTTAAACTGGTAATAAACTATTAATTTAATCAGTAATGCAATCTACTACTGGTAATAAATTATTAATTTAATCAGTAATGTAATCTTAAACTGGTAATAAATTATTAATTTAATCAGTAATGTAATCTTAAACTGTCAATAAATTATTAATTTAATCAGTAATGTAATCTTAAACTGTTAATAAATTATTAATTTAATCAGTTATGTAATCTTAAACTGTTGATAAATTAGTAATTTAATCAGTAATGCAATCTTAAACTGTTAATAAATTTTTAATTTAATCAGTAATATAATCTTAAACTGTTAATAAATTATTAATTTAATCAGTAATGCAATCTTAAATTGTTAATAAATTATTAATATAATCAGTAATGTGATCTTAAACTGTTAATAAATTATTAATTTAATCAGTAATGCAATCTTAAACTGTTAAAAAATTATTAATTTAATCAGTAATGTAATCTTAAACTGTTGATAAATTATTAATTTAATCAGTAATGCAATCTTAAACTGTTAATAAATTACTAATTTAATCAGTAATGCAATCTTAAACTGTTAATAAATTATTAATTTAATCAGTAATGTAATCATAAACTGTTTATAAATTGTTAATTTAATCAGTAATGTAATCTTAAACTGTTAATAAATTATTAATTTAATCAGTAATGTAATCCTAAACTGTTAATAAATTATTAATATAATCAGTAATGTAATCTTAAACTGTTAATAAATTATTAATTTAATCAGTAATGCAATCTTAAACTGTTAATAAATTATTAATTTAATCAGTAATGCAATCCTAAACTGTTAATAAATTATTAATATAATCAGTAATGTAATTTTAAACTGTTAATAAATTATTAATTTAATCAGTAATGTAATCTTAAACTGTTAATAAATTATTAATTTAATCAGTAATGCAATCTTAAACCGTAAATAAATTATTAATTTAATCAGAAATGTGATCTTAAACTGTTAATAAATTATTAATTTAATCAGTAATGCAATCTTAAACTGTTAATAAATTATTAATATAATCAGTAATGCAATTGTAAACTGTTAATAAATTATTAATATAATCAGTAATGTAATCTTAAACTGTTAGTAAATTATTGATTTAATCAGTAATATAATCTTAAACTGTTAATAAATTATTAATTTAATCAGTAATGCAATCTTAAACTGTTAATAAATTATTAATTTAATCAGTAATGCAATCTTAAACTGTTGATAAATTATTAATTTAATCAGTAATGTAATCTTAAACTGTTGATAAATTATTAATTTAATCGGTAATGTAATCTTAAACTGTTAATAAATTATTAATTTAATCAGTAATGCAATCTTAAACCGTAAATAAATTATTAATTTAATCAGTAATGTGATCTTAAACTGTTAATAAATTATTAATTTAATCAGTAATGCAATCTTAAACTGTTAATAAATTATTAATTTAATCAGTAATGCAATCTTAAATTGTTAATAAATTATTAATATCATCAGTAATGCAATCTTAAACTGTTAATAAATTATTAATTTAATCAGCAATGTAATCTTAAACTGTTGATAAATTATTAATTTAATCAGTAATATAATCTTAAACTGTTAATAAATTATTAATTTAATCAGTAATGCAATCTTAAACCGTAAATAAATTATTAATTTAATCAGAAATGTGATCTTAAACTGTTAATAAATTATTAATTTAATCAGTAATGCAATCTTAAACTGTTAATAAATTATTAATTTAATCAGTAATGTAATCTTAAACTGTTGATAAATTATTAATTTAATCAGTAATGCAATCTTAAACTGTTAATAAATTACTAATTTAATCAGTAATGCAATCTTAAACTGTTAATAAATTATTAATTTAATCAGTAATGTAATCTTAAACTGTTTATAAATTGTTAATTTAATCAGTAATGTAATCTTAAACTGTTAATAAATTATTAATTTAATCAGTAATGTAATCCTAAACTGTTAATAAATTATTAATATAATCAGTAATGTAATCTTAAACTGTTAATAAATTATTAATTTAATCAGTAATGCAATCTTAAACTGTTAATAAGTTATTAATTTAATCAGTAATGCAATCCTAAACTGTTAATAAATTATTAATATAATCAGTAATGTAATATTAAACTGTTAATAAATTATTAATTTAATCAGTAATGTAATCTTAAACTGTTAATAAATTATTAATTTAATCAGCAATGCAATCTTAAACTGTTAATAAATTATTAATATAACCAGTAATGCAATCTTAAACTGTTAATAAGTTATTAATTTAATCAGTAATGTAATCTTAACCTGTTAGTAAATTATTGATTTAATCAGTAATGCAATCTTAAACTGTTAATAAATTATTAATATAATCAGTAATGTAATCTTAAACTGTTAGTAAATTATTGATTTAATCAGTAATATAATCTTAAACTGTTAATAAATTATTAATTTAATCAGTAATGCAATCTTAAACTGTTAATAAATTATTAATTTAATCAGTAATGCAATCTTAAACTGTTAATAAATTATTAATATAATCAGTAATGCAATCTTAAACTGTTAATAAATTATTAATATAATCAGTAATGCAATCTTAAACTGTTAATAAGTTATTAATTTAATCAGTAATGTAATCTTAAACTGTTAATAAATTATTAATTTAATCAGCAATGTAATCTTAAACTGTTGATAAATTATTAATTTAATCAGTAATGTAATCTTAAACTGTTAATAAATTATTAATTTAATCAGTAATGCAATCTTAAACCGTAAATAAATTATTAATTTAATCAGAAATGTGATCTTAAACTGTTAATAAATTATTAATTTAATCAGTAATGCAATCTTAAACTGTTAATAAATTATTAATTTAATCAGTAATGTAATCTTAAACTGTTGATAAATTATTAATTTAATCAGTAATGCAATCTTAAACTGTTAATAAATTACTAATTTAATCAGTAATGCAATCTTAAACTGTTAATAAATTATTAATTTAATCAGTAATGTAATCTTAAACTGTTTATAAATTGTTAATTTAATCAGTAATGTAATCTTAAACTGTTAATAAATTATTAATTTAATCAGTAATGTAATCCTAAACTGTTAATAAATTATTAATATAATCAGTAATGTAATCTTAAACTGTTAATAAATTATTAATTTAATCAGTAATGCAATCTTAAACTGTTAATAAGTTATTAATTTAATCAGTAATGCAATCCTAAACTGTTAATAAATTATTAATATAATCAGTAATGTAATATTAAACTGTTAATAAATTATTAATTTAATCAGTAATGTAATCTTAAACTGTTAATAAATTATTAATTTAATCAGCAATGCAATCTTAAACTGTTAATAAATTATTAATATAATCAGTAATGCAATCTTAAACTGTTAATAAGTTATTAATTTAATCAGTAATGTAATCTTAAACTGTTAGTAAATTATTGATTTAATCAGTAATATAATCTTAAACTGTTAATAAATTATTAATTTAATCAGTAATGCAATCTTAAACTGTTAATAAATTATTAATATAATCAGTAATGCAATCTTAAACTGTTAATAAATTATTAATATAATCAGTAATGTAATCTTAAACTGTTAGTAAATTATTGATTTAATCAGTAATAGAATCTTAAACTGTTAATAAATTATTAATTTAATCAGTAATGCAATCTTAAACTGTTAATAAATTATTAATTTAATCAGTAATGCAATCTTAAACTGTTAATAAATTATTAATATAATCAGTAATGCAATCTTAAACTGTTCATAAATTATTAATATAATCAGTAATGCAATCTTAAACTGTTAATAAGTTATTAATTTAATCAGTAATGTAATCTTAAACTGTTAGTAAATTATTAATTTAATCAGTAATGTAATCTTAAACTGTTAGTAAATTATTGATTTAATCAGTAATATAATCTTAAACTGTTAATAAATTATTAATTTAATCAGTAATGCAATCTTAAACTGTTAATAAATTATTAATATAATCAGTAATGCAATCTTAAACTGTTAATAAATTATTAATATAATCAGTAATGTAATCTTAAACTGTTAGTAAATTATTGATTTAATCAGTAATATAATCTTAAACTGTTAATAAATTATTAATTTAATCAGTAATGCAATCTTAAACTGTTAATAAATTATTAATTTAATCAGTAATGCAATCTTAAACTGTTAATAAGTTATTAATTTAATCAGTAATGTAATCTTAAACTGTTAGTAAATTATTGATTTAATCAGTAATATAATCTTAAACTGTTAATAAATTATTAATATAATCGGTAATGTAATATTAAACTGTTAATAAATTATTAATTTAATCAGTAATGGAATCTTAAACTGATATAAATTATTAATTTAATCAGTAATGTAATCCTAAACTGTTAATAAATTATTAATTTAATCAGTAATGTAATCTTAAACTGGTAATAAATTATTAATTTAATCAGCAATGTAATCTTAAACTGTTAATAAATTATTAATTTAATCAGTAATGGAATCTTAAACTGATATAAATTATTAATTTAATCAGTAATGTAATCCTAAACTGTTAATAAATTATTAATTTAATCAGTAATGTAATCTTAAACTGGTAATAAATTATTAATTTAATCAGCAATGTAATCTTAAACTGTTAATAAATTATTAATTTAATCAGTAATGTAATCTTAAACTGTCAATAAATTATTAATTTAATCAGTAATGTAATCTTAAACTGTTAATAAATTATTAATTTAATCAGTAATGCAATCTTAAACTGTTAATAAATTATTAATTTAATCAGTAATGTAATCTTAAACTGTTAGTAAATTATTAATTTAATCAGTAATGTAATCTTAAACTGTTAGTAAATTATTAATTTAATCAGTAATGTAATCTTAAACTGGTAATAAACTATTAATTTAATCAGTAATGCAATCTACTACTGGTAATAAATTATTAATTTAATCAGTAATGTAATCTTAAACTGGTAATAAATTATTAATTTAATCAGTAATGTAATCTTAAACTGTCAATAAATTATTAATTTAATCAGTAATGTAATCTTAAACTGTTAATAATTATTAATTTAATCAGTTATGTAATCTTAAACTGTTGATAAATTAGTAATTTAATCAGTAATGCAATCTTAAACTGTTAATAAATTTTTAATTTAATCAGTAATATAATCTTAAACTGTTAATAAATTATTAATTTAATCAGTAATGCAATCTTAAATTGTTAATAAATTATTAATATAATCAGTAATGTGATCTTAAACTGTTAATAAATTATTAATTTAATCAGTAATGCAATCTTAAACTGTTAAAAAATTATTAATTTAATCAGTAATGTAATCTTAAACTGTTGATAAATTATTAATTTAATCAGTAATGCAATCTTAAACTGTTAATAAATTACTAGTTTAATCAGTAATGCAATCTTAAACTGTTAATAAATTATTAATTTAATCAGTAATGTAATCATAAACTGTTTATAAATTGTTAATTTAATCAGTAATGTAATCTTAAACTGTTAATAAATTATTAATTTAATCAGTAATGTAATCCTAAACTGTTAATAAATTATTAATATAATCAGTAATGTAATCTTAAACTGTTAATAAATTATTAATTTAATCAGTAATGCAATCTTAAACTGTTAATAAATTATTAATTTAATCAGTAATGCAATCCTAAACTGTTAATAAATAATTAATATAATCAGTAATGTAATTTTAAACTGTTAATAAATTATTAATTTAATCAGTAATGTAATCTTAAACTGTTAATAAATTATTAATTTAATCAGTAATGCAATCTTAAACCGTAAATAAATTATTAATTTAATCAGAAATGTGATCTTAAACTGTTAATAAATTATTAATTTAATCAGTAATGCAATCTTAAACTGTTAATAAATTATTAATATAATCAGTAATGCAATCTTAAACTGTTAATAAATTATTAATATAATCAGTAATGTAATCTTAAACTGTTAGTAAATTATTGATTTAATCAGTAATATAATCTTAAACTGTTAATAAATTATTAATTTAATCAGTAATGCAATCTTAAACTGTTAATAAATTATTAATTTAATCAGTAATGCAATCTTAAACTGTTAATAAATTATTAATATAATCAGTAATGCAATCTTAAACTGTTAATAAATTATTAATATAATCAGTAATGCAATCTTAAACTGTTAATAAATTATTAATATTATCAGTAATGTAATCTTAAACTGTTAGTAAATTATTGATTTAATCAGTAATATAATCTTAAACTGTTAATAAATTATTAATTTAATCAGTAATGCAATCTTAAACTGTTGATAAATTATTAATTTAATCAGTAATGCAATCTTAAACTGTTAATAAATTATTAATATAATCAGTAATGCAATCTTAAACTGTTAATAAATTATTAATATAATCAGTAATGCAATCTTAAACTGTTAATAAGTTATTAATTTAATCAGTAATGTAATCTTAAACTGTTAGTAAATTATTAATTTAATCAGTAATGTAATCTTAAACTGTTAGTAAATTATTGATTTAATCAGTAATATAATCTTAAACTGTTAATAAATTATTAATTTAATCAGTAATGCAATCTTAAACTGTTAATAAATTATTAATATAATCAGTAATGCAATCTTAAACTGTTAATAAATTATTAATATAATCAGTAATGTAATCTTAAACTGTTAGTAAATTATTGATTTAATCAGTAATATAATCTTAAACTGTTAATAAATTATTAATTTAATCAGTAATGCAATCTTAAACTGTTAATAAATTATTAATTTAATCAGTAATGCAATCTTAAACTGTTAATAAATTATTAATATAATCAGTAATGTTATCTTAAACTGTTAATAAAATATTAATATAATCAGTAATGCAATCTTAAACTGTTAATAAGTTATTAATTTAATCAGTAATGTAATCTTAAACTGTTAGTAAATTATTGATTTAATCAGTAATATAATCTTAAACTGTTAATAAATTATTAATATAATCAGTAATGTAATATTAAACTGTTAATAAATTATTAATTTAATCAGTAATGGAATCTTAAACTGATATAAATTATTAATTTAATCAGTAATGTAATCCTAAACTGTTAATAAATTATTAATTTAATCAGTAATGTAATCTTAAACTGGTAATAAATTATTAATTTAATCAGCAATGTAATCTTAAACTGTTAATAAATTATTAATTTAATCAGTAATGGAATCTTAAACTGATATAAATTATTAATTTAATCACTAATGTAATCCTAAACTGTTAATAAATTATTAATTTAATCAGTAATGTAATCTTAAACTGGTAATAAATTATTAATTTAATCAGCAATGTAATCTTAAACTGTTAATAAATTATTAATTTAATCAGTAATGTAATCTTAAACTGTCAATAAATTATTAATTTAATCAGTAATGTAATCTTAAACTGTTAATAAATTATTAATTTAATCAGTAATGCAATCTTAAACTGTTAATAAATTATTAATTTAATCAGTAATGTAATCTTAAACTGTTAGTAAATTATTAATTTAATCAGTAATGTAATCTTAAACTGTTAGTAAATTATTAATTTAATCAGTAATGTAATCTTAAACTGGTAATAAATTATTAATTTAATCAGTAATGTAATCTTAAACTGTCAATAAATTATTAATTTAATCAGTAATGTAATCTTAAACTGTTAATAAATTATTAATTTAATCAGTTATGTAATCTTAAACTGTTGATAAATTAGTAATTTAATCAGTAATGCAATCTTAAACTGTTAATAAATTTTTAATTTAATCAGTAATATAATCTTAAACTGTTAATAAATTATTAATTTAATCAGTAATGCAATCTTAAATTGTTAATAAATTATTAATATAATCAGTAATGTGATCTTAAACTGTTAATAAATTATTAATTTAATCAGTAATGCAATCTTAAACTGTTAAAAAATTATTAATTTAATCAGTAATGTAATCTTAAACTGTTGATAAATTATTAATTTAATCAGTAATGCAATCTTAAACTGTTAATAAATTACTAATTTAATCAGTAATGCAATCTTAAACTGTTAATAAATTATTAATTTAATCAGTAATGTAATCATAAACTGTTTATAAATTGTTAATTTAATCAGTAATGTAATCTTAAACTGTTAATAAATTATTAATTTAATCAGTAATGTAATCCTAAACTGTTAATAAATTATTAATATAATCAGTAATGTAATCTTAAACTGTTAATAAATTATTAATTTAATCAGTAATGCAATCTTAAACTGTTAATAAATTATTAATTTAATCAGTAATGCAATACTAAACTGTTAATAAATTATTAATATAATCAGTAATGTAATCTTAAACTGTTAATAAATTATTAATTTAATCAGTAATGTAATCTTAAACTGTTAATAAATTATTAATTTAATTAGTAATGCAATCTTAAACTGTTAATAAATTATTAATTTAATCAGTAATGTAATCTTAAACTGTTAATAAATTATTAATTTAATCAGTAATGTAATCCTAAACTGATAATAAATTATTAATTTAATCAGTAATGTAATCCTAAACTGTTAATAAATTATTAATATAATCAGTAATGCAATCTTAAACTGTTAATAAATTATTAATTTAATCAGTAATGCAATCTTAAACTGTTAATAAATTATTAATATAATCAGTAATGCAATCTTAAACTGTTAATAAATTATTAATATAATCAGTAATGCAATCTTAAACTGTTAATAAGTTATTAATTTAATCAGTAATGTAATCTTAAACTGTTAGTAAATTATTGATTTAATCAGTAATATAATCTTAAACTGTTAATAAATTATTAATATAATCAGTAATGTAATATTAAACTGTTAATAAATTATTAATTTAATCAGTAATGGAATCTTAAACTGATATAAATTATTAATTTAATCAGTAATGTAATCCTAAACTGTTAATAAATTATTAATTTAATCAGTAATGTAATCTTAAACTGGTAATAAATTATTAATTTAATCAGCAATGTAATCTTAAACTGTTAATAAATTATTAATTTAATCAGTAATGGAATCTTAAACTGATATAAATTATTAATTTAATCACTAATGTAATCCTAAACTGTTAATAAATTATTAATTTAATCAGTAATGTAATCTTAAACTGGTAATAAATTATTAATTTAATCAGCAATGTAATCTTAAACTGTTAATAAATTATTAATTTAATCAGTAATGTAATCTTAAACTGTCAATAAATTATTAATTTAATCAGTAATGTAATCTTAAACTGTTAATAAATTATTAATTTAATCAGTAATGCAATCTTAAACTGTTAATAAATTATTAATTTAATCAGTAATGTAATCTTAAACTGTTAGTAAATTATTAATTTAATCAGTAATGTAATCTTAAACTGTTAGTAAATTATTAATTTAATCAGTAATGTAATCTTAAACTGGTAATAAACTATTAATTTAATCAGTAATGCAATCTACTACTGGTAATAAATTATTAATTTAATCAGTAATGTAATCTTAAACTGGTAATAAATTATTAATTTAATCAGTAATGTAATCTTAAACTGTCAATAAATTATTAATTTAATCAGTAATGTAATCTTAAACTGTTAATAAATTATTAATTTAATCAGTTATGTAATCTTAAACTGTTGATAAATTAGTAATTTAATCAGTAATGCAATCTTAAACTGTTAATAAATTTTTAATTTAATCAGTAATATAATCTTAAACTGTTAATAAATTATTAATTTAATCAGTAATGCAATCTTAAATTGTTAATAAATTATTAATATAATCAGTAATGTGATCTTAAACTGTTAATAAATTATTAATTTAATCAGTAATGCAATCTTAAACTGTTAAAAAATTATTAATTTAATCAGTAATGTAATCTTAAACTGTTGATAAATTATTAATTTAATCAGTAATGCAATCTTAAACTGTTAATAAATTATTAATTTAATCAGTAATGCATTCCTAAACTGTTAATAAATTATTAATATAATCAGTAATGTAATCTTAAACTGTTAATAAATTATTAATTTAATCAGTAATGTAATCTTAAACTGTTAATAAATTATTAATTTAATCAGTAATGCAATCTTAAACTGTTAATAAATTATTAATTTAATCAGTAATGTAATCTTAAACTGTTAATAAATTATTAATTTAATCAGTAATGTAATCCTAAACTGTTAATAAATTATTAATTTAATCAGTAATGTAATCCTAAACTGTTAATAAATTATTAATATAATCAGTAATGCAATCTTAAACTGTTAATAAATTATTAATTTAATCAGTAATGCAATCTTAAACTGTTAATAAATTATTAATTTAATCAGTAATGTAATCTTAAACTGTTAATAAATTATTAATTTAATCAGTAATGTAATCTTAAACTGTTAATAAATTATTAATTTAATCAGTAATGTAATCCTAAACTGTTAATAAATTATTAATATAATCAGTAATGCAATCTTAAACTGTTAATAAGTTATTAATATAATCAGTAATGTAATCTTAAACTGTTCATAAATTATTAATTTAATCAGTAATGTAATCTTAAACTGTTAATAAATTATTAATATAATCAGTAATGTAAACTTAAACTGTTAATAAAGTATTAATTTAATCAGTAATGTGATCTTAAACTGTCCATAAATTATTAATTTAATCAGTAATGTGATCTTAAACTGTTAATAAATTATTAATATAATCAGTAATCCAATCTTAAACTGTTAATAAGTTATTAATTTAATCAGTAATGTAATCTTAAACTGTTAATAAATTATTAATTTAATCAGTAATGTGATCTTAAACTGTTTATAAATTGTTAATTTAATCAGTAATGTAATCTTAAACTGTTAATAAATTATTAATTTAATCAGTAATGTAATCTTAAACTGTTAATAAATTATTAATTTAATCAGTAATGTAATCCTAAACTGTTAATAAATTATTAATATAATCAGTAATGTAATCTTAAACTGTTAATAAATTAATAATTTAATCAGTAATGCAATCTTAAACTGTTAATAAATTATTAATTTAATCAGTAATGCAATCCTAAACTGTTAATAAATTATTAATATAATCAGTAATGTAGTCTTAAACTGTTAATAAATTATTAATTTAATCAGTAATGTAATCTTAAACTGTTAATAAATTATTAATTTAATCAGTAATGCAATCTTAAACTGTTAATAAATTATTAATTTAATCAGTAATGTAATCTTAAACTGTTAATAAATTATTAATTTAATCAGTAATGTAATCCTAAACTGTTAATAAATTATTAATTTAATCAGTAATGTAATCCTAAACTGTTAATAAATTATTAATATAATCAGTAATGCAATCTTAAACTGTTAATAAATTATTAATTTAATCAGTAATGCAATCTTAAACTGTTAATAAATTATTAATTTAATCAGTAATGTAATCTTAAACTGTTAATAAATTATTAATTTAATCAGTAATGTAATCTTAAACTGTTAATAAATTATTAATTTAATCAGTAATGTAATCCTAAACTGTTAATAAATTATTAATATAATCAGTAATGCAATCTTAAACTGTTAATAAGTTATTAATATAATCAGTAATGTAATCTTAAACTGTTCATAAATTATTAATTTAATCAGTAATGTAATCTTAAACTGTTAATAAATTATTAATATAATCAGTAATGTAAACTTAAACTGTTAATAAAGTATTAATTTAATCAGTAATGCGATCTTAAACTGTCCATAAATTATTAATTTAATCAGTAATGTGATCTTAAACTGTTAATAAATTATTAATATAATCAGTAATCCAATCTTAAACTGTTAATAAGTTATTAATTTAATCAGTAATGTAATCTTAAACTGTTAATAAATTATTAATTTAATCAGTAATGTGATCTTAAACTGTTAATAAATTGTTAATTTAATCAGTAATGTAATCTTAAACTGTTAATAAATTATTAATTTAATCAGTAATGTAATCCTAAACTGTTAATAAATTCTTAATATAATCAGTAATGTGATCTTAAACTGTTAATAAATTATTAATATAATCAGTAATCCAATCTTAAACTGTTAATAAGTTATTAATTTAATCAGTAATGTAATCTTAAACTGTTAATAAATTATTAATTTAATCACTAATGTGATCTTAAACTGTTTATAAATTGTTAATTTAATCAGTAATGTAATCTTAAACTGTTAATAAATTATTAATTTAATCAGTAATGCAATCTTAAACCGTAAATAAATTATTAATTTAATCAGAAATGTGATCTTAAACTGTTAATAAATTATTAATTTAATCAGTAATGCAATCTTAAACTGTTAATAAATTATTAATTTAATCAGTAATGTAATCTTAAACTGTTGATAAATTATTAATTTAATCAGTAATGCAATCTTAAACTGTTAATAAATTACTAATTTAATCTGTAATGCAATCTTAAACTGTTAATAAATTATTAATTTAATCAGTAATGTAATCTTAAACTGTTTATAAATTGTTAATTTAATCAGTAATGTAATCTTAAACTGTTAATAAATTATTAATTTAATCAGTAATGTAATCCTAAACTGTTAATAAATTATTAATATAATCAGTAATGTAATCTTAAACTGTTAATAAATTATTAATTTAATCAGTAATGCAATCTTAAACTGTTAATAAGTTATTAATTTAATCAGTAATGCAATCCTAAACTGTTAATAAATTATTAATATAATCAGTAATGTAATATTACACTGTTAATAAATTATTAATTTAATCAGTAATGTAATCTTAAACTGTTAATAAATTATTAATTTAATCAGCAATGCAATCTTAAACTGTTAATAAATTATTAATATAATCAGTAATGCAATCTTAAACTGTTAATAAGTTATTAATTTAATCAGTAATGTAATCTTAAACTGTTAGTAAATTATTGATTTAATCAGTAATATAATCTTAAACTGTTAATAAATTATTAATTTAATCAGTAATGCAATCTTAAACTGTTAATAAATTATTAATATAATCAGTAATGCAATCTTAAACTGTTAATAAATTATTAATATAATCAGTAATGTAATCTTAAACTGTTAGTAAATTATTGATTTAATCAGTAATATAATCTTAAACTGTTAATAAATTATTAATTTAATCAGTAATGTAATCTTAAACTGTTAGTAAATTATTGATTTAATCAGTAATATAATCTTAAACTGTTAGTAAATTACTAATTTAATCAGTAATGCAATCTTAAACTGTTAATAAATTATTAATTTAATCAGTAATGCAATCTTAAACTGTTAATAAATTATTAATATAATCAGTAATGCAATCTTAAACTGTTAATAAATTATTAATATAATCAGTAATGCAATCTTAAACTGTTAATAAGTTATTAATTTAATCAGTAATGTAATCTTAAACTGTTAGTAAATTATTAATTTAATCAGTAATGTAATCTTAAACTGTTAGTAAATTATTGATTTAATCAGTAATATAATCTTAAACTGTTAATAAATTATTAATTTAATCAGTAATGCAATCTTAAACTGTTAATAAATTATTAATATAATCAGTAATGCAATCTTAAACTGTTAATAAATTAATAATATAATCAGTAATGTAATCTTAAACTGTTAGTAAATTATTGATTTAATCAGTAATATAATCTTAAACTGTTAATAAATTATTAATTTAATCAGTAATGCAATCTTAAACTGTTAATAAATTATTAATTTAATCAGTAATGCAATCTTAAACTGTTAATAAATTATTAATATAATCAGTAATGCAATCTTAAACTGTTAATAAATTATTAATATAATCAGTAATGCAATCTTAAACTGTTAATAAGTTATTAATTTAATCAGTAATGTAATCTTAAACTGTTAGTAAATTATTGATTTAATCAGTAATATAATCTTAAACTGTTGATAAATTATTAATATAATCAGTAATGTAATATTAAACTGTTAATAAATTATTAATTTAATCAGTAATGGAATCTTAAACTGATATAACTTATTAATTTAATCAGTAATGTAATCCTAAACTGTTAATAAATTATTAATTTAATCAGTAATGTAATCTTAAACTGGTAATAAATTATTAATTTAATCAGCAATGTAATCTTAAACTGTTAATAAATTATTAATTTAATCAGTAATGGAATCTTAAACTGATATAAATTATTAATTTAATCAGTAATGTAATCCTAAACTGTTAATAAATTATTAATTTAATCAGTAATGTAATCTTAAACTGTTAGTAAATTATTAATTTAATCAGCAATGTAATCTTAAACTGTTAATAAATTATTAATTTAATCAGTAATGTAATCTTAAACTGTCAATAAATTATTAATTTAATCAGTAATGTAATCTTAAACTGTTAATAAATTATTAATTTAATCAGTAATGCAATCTTAAACTGTTAATAAATTATTAATTTAATCAGTAATGTAATCTTAAACTGTTAGTAAATAATTAATTTAATCAGTAATGTAATCTTAAACTGTTAGTAAATTATTAATTTAATCAGTAATGTAATCTTAAACTGGTAATAAACTATTAATTTAATCAGTAATGCAATCTACTACTGGTAATAAATTATTAATTTAATCAGTAATGTAATCTTAAACTGGTAATAAATTATTAATTTAATCAGTAATGTAATCTTAAACTGTCAATAAATTATTAATTTAATCAGTAATGTAATCTTAAACTGTTAATAAATTATTAATTTAATCAGTTATGTAATCTTAAACTGTTGATAAATTAGTAATTTAATCAGTAATGCAATCTTAAACTGTTAATAAATTTTTATTTTAATCAGTAATATAATCTTAAACTGTTAATAAATTATTAATTTAATCAGTAATGCAATCTTAAATTGTTAATAAATTATTAATATAATCAGTAATGTGATCTTAAACTGTTAATAAATTATTAATTTAATCAGTAATGCAATCTTAAACTGTTAAAAAATTATTAATTTAATCAGTAATGTAATCTTAAACTGTTGATAAATTATTAATTTAATCAGTAATGCAATCTTAAACTGTTAATAAATTACTAATTTAATCAGTGATGTAATCCTAAACTGTTAATAAATTATTAATATAATCAGTAATGTAATCTTAAACTGTTAATAAATTATTAATTTAATCAGTAATGCAATCTTAAACTGTTAATAAATTATTAATTTAATCAGTAATGCAATCCTAAACTGTTAATAAATTATTAATATAATCAGTAATGTAATTTTAAACTGTTAATAAATTATTAATTTAATCAGTAATGTAATCTTAAACTGTTAATAAATTATTAATTTAATCAGTAATGCAATCTTAAACCGTAAATAAATTATTAATTTAATCAGAAATGTGATCTTAAACTGTTAATAAATTATTAATTTAATCAGTAATGCAATCTTAAACTGTTAATAAATTATTAATATAATCAGTAATGCAATCTTAAACTGTTAATAAATTATTAATATAATCAGTAATGTAATCTTAAACTGTTAGTAAATTATTGATTTAATCAGTAATATAATCTTAAACTGTTAATAAATTATTAATTTAATCAGTAATGCAATCTTAAACTGTTAATAAATTATTAATTTAATCAGTAATGCAATCTTAAACTGTTAATAAATTATTAATATAATCAGTAATGCAATCTTAAACTGTTAATAAATTATTAATATAATCAGTAATGCAATCTTAAACTGTTAATAAATTATTAATATAATCAGTAATGTAATCTTAAACTGTTAGTAAATTATTGATTTAATCAGTAATATAATCTTAAACTGTTAATAAATTATTAATTTAATCAGTAATGCAATCTTAAACTGTTAATAAATTATTAATTTAATCAGTAATGCAATCTTAAACTGTTAATAAATTATTAATATAATCAGTAATGCAATCTTAAACTGTTAATAAATTATTAATATAATCAGTAATGCAATCTTAAACTGTTAATAAGTTATTAATTTAATCAGTAATGTAATCTTAAACTGTTAGTAAATTATTAATTTAATCAGTAATGTAATCTTAAACTGTTAGTAAATTATTGATTTAATCAGTAATATAATCTTAAACTGTTAATAAATTATTAATTTAATCAGTAATGCAATCTTAAACTGTTAATAAATTATTAATATAATCAGTAATGCAATCTTAAACTGTTAATAAATTATTAATATAATCAGTAATGTAATCTTAAACTGTTAGTAAATTATTGATTTAATCAGTAATATAATCTTAAACTGTTAATAAATTATTAATTTAATCAGTAATGCAATCTTAAACTGTTAATAAATTATTAATTTAATCAGTAATGCAATCTTAAACTGTTAATAAATTATTAATATAATCAGTAATGCAATCTTAAACTGTTAATAAATTATTAATATAATCAGTAATGCAATCTTAAACTGTTAATAAGTTATTAATTTAATCAGTAATGTAATCTTAAACTGTTAGTAAATTATTGATTTAATCAGTAATATAATCTTAAACTGTTAATAAATTATTAATATAATCAGTAATGTAATATTAAACTGTTAATAAATTATTAATTTAATCAGTAATGGAATCTTAAACTGATATAAATTATTAATTTAATCAGTAATGTAATCCTAAACTGTTAATAAATTATTAATTTAATCAGTAATGTAATCTTAAACTGGTAATAAATTATTAATTTAATCAGCAATGTAATCTTAAACTGTTAATAAATTATTAATTTAATCAGTAATGGAATCTTAAACTGATATAAATTATTAATTTAATCACTAATGTAATCCTAAACTGTTAATAAATTATTAATTTAATCAGTAATGTAATCTTAAACTGGTAATAAATTATTAATTTAATCAGCAATGTAATCTTAAACTGTTAATAAATTATTAATTTAATCAGTAATGTAATCTTAAACTGTCAATAAATTATTAATTTAATCAGTAATGTAATCTTAAACTGTTAATAAATTATTAATTTAATCAGTAATGCAATCTTAAACTGTTAATAAATTATTAATTTAATCAGTAATGTAATCTTAAACTGTTAGTAAATTATTAATTTAATCAGTAATGTAATCTTAAACTGTTAGTAAATTATTAATTTAATCAGTAATGTAATCTTAAACTGGTAATAAACTATTAATTTAATCAGTAATGCAATCTACTACTGGTAATAAATTATTAATTTAATCAGTAATGTAATCTTAAACTGGTAATAAATTATTAATTTAATCAGTAATGTAATCTTAAACTGTCAATAAATTATTAATTTAATCAGTAATGTAATCTTAAACTGTTAATAAATTATTAATTTAATCAGTTATGTAATCTTAAACTGTTGATAAATTAGTAATTTAATCAGTAATGTAATCTTAAACTGTTAATAAATTTTTAATTTAATCAGTAATATAATCTTAAACTGTTAATAAATTATTAATTTAATCAGTAATGCAATCTTAAATTGTTAATAAATTATTAATATAATCAGTAATGTGATCTTAAACTGTTAATAAATTATTAATTTAATCAGTAATGCAATCTTAAACTGTTAAAAAATTATTAATTTAATCAGTAATGTAATCTTAAACTGTTGATAAATTATTAATTTAATCAGTAATGCAATCTTAAACTGTTAATAAATTACTAATTTAATCAGTAATGCAATCTTAAACTGTTAATAAATTATTAATTTAATCAGTAATGTAATCATAAACTGTTAATAAATTATTAATTTAATCAGTAATGCAATCTTAAACTGTTAATAAATTATTAATATAATCAGTAATGCAATCTTAAACTGTTAATAAATTATTAATATAATCAGTAATGTAATCTTAAACTGTTAGTAAATTATTGATTTAATCAGTAATATAATCTTAAACTGTTAATAAATTATTAATTTAATCAGTAATGCAATCTTAAACTGCTAATAAATTATTAATTTAATCAGTAATGCAATCTTAAACTGTTAATAAATTATTAATATAATCAGTAATGCAATCTTAAACTGTTAATAAATTATTAATATAATCAGTAATGCAATCTTAAACTGTTAATAAGTTATTAATTTAATCAGTAATGTAATCTTAAACTGTTAGTAAATTATTAATTTAATCAGTAATGTAATCTTAAACTGTTAGTAAATTATTGATTTAATCAGTAATATAATCTTAAACTGTTAATAAATTATTAATTTAATCAGTAATGCAATCTTAAACTGTTAATAAATTATTAATATAATCAGTAATGCAATCTTAAACTGTTAATAAATTATTAATATAATCAGTAATGTAATCTTAAACTGTTAGTAAATTATTGATTTAATCAGTAATATAATCTTAAACTGTTAATAAATTATTAATTTAATCAGTAATGCAATCTTAAACTGTTAATAAATTATTAATATAATCAGTAATGCAATCTTAAACTGTTAATAAATTATTAATATAATCAGTAATGCAATCTTAAACTGTTAATAAATTATTAATATAATCAGTAATGCAATCTTAAACTGTTAATAAGTTATTAATTTAATCAGTAATGTAATCTTAAACTGTTAGTAAATTATTGATTTAATCAGTAATATAATCTTAAACTGTTAATAAATTATTAATATAATCAGTAATGTAATATTAAACTGTTAATAAATTATTAATTTAATCAGTAATGGAATCTTAAACTGATATAAATTATTAATTTAATCAGTAATGTAATCCTAAACTGTTATTAAATTATTAATTTAATCAGTAATGTAATCTTAAACTGGTAATAAATTATTAATTTAATCAGCAATGTAATCTTAAACTGTTAATAAATTATTAATTTAATCAGTAATGGAATCTTAAACTGATATAAATTATTAATTTAATCAGTAATGTAATCCTAAACTGTTAATAAATTATTAATTTAATCAGTAATGTAATCTTAAACTGGTAATAAATTATTAATTTAATCAGCAATGTAATCTTAAACTGTTAATAAATTATTAATTTAATCAGTAATGTAATCTTAAACTGTCAATAAATTATTAATTTAATCAGTAATGTAATCTTAAACTGTTATTAAATTATTAATTTAATCAGTAATGCAATCTTAAACTGTTAATAAATTATTAATTTAATCAGTAATGTAATCTTAAACTGTTAGTCAATTATTAATTTAATCAGTAATGTAATCTTAAACTGTTAGTAAATTATTAATTTAATCAGTAATGTAATCTTAAACTGGTAATAAACTATTAATTTAATCAGTAATGCAATCTACTACTGGTAATAAATTATTAATTTAATCAGTAATGTAATCTTAAACTGGTAATAAATTATTAATTTAATCAGTAATGTAATCTTAAACTGTCAATAAATTATTAATTTAATCAGTAATGTAATCTTAAACTGTTAATAAATTATTAATTTAATCAGTTATGTAATCTTAAACTGTTGATAAATTAGTAATTTAATCAGTAATGCAATCTTAAACTGTTAATAAATTTTTAATTTAATCAGTAATATAATCTTAAACTGTTAATAAATTATTAATTTAATCAGTAATGCAATCTTAAATTGTTAATAAATTATTAATATAATCAGTAATGTGATCTTAAACTGTTAATAAATTATTAATTTAATCAGTAATGCAATCTTAAACTGTTAAAAAATTATTAATTTAATCAGTAATGTAATCTTAAACTGTTGATAAATTATTAATTTAATCAGTAATGCAATCTTAAACTGTTAATAAATTACTAATTTAATCAGTAATGCAATCTTAAACTGTTAATAAATTATTAATTTAATCAGTAATGTAATCATAAACTGTTTATAAATTGTTAATTTAATCAGTAATGTAATCTTAAACTGTTAATAAATTATTAATTTAATCAGTAATGTAATCCTAAACTGTTAATAAATTATTAATATAATCAGTAATGTAATCTTAAACTGTTAATAAATTATTAATTTAATCAGTAATGCAATCTTAAACTGTTAATAAATTATTAATTTAATCAGTAATGCAATCCTAAACTGTTAATAAATTATTAATATAATCAGTAATGTAATTTTAAACTGTTAATAAATTATTAATTTAATCAGTAATGTAATCTTAAACTGTTAATAAATTATTAATTTAATCAGTAATGCAATCTTAAACCGTAAATAAATTATTAATTTAATCAGAAATGTGATCTTAAACTGTTAATAAATTATTAATTTAATCAGTAATGCAATCTTAAACTGTTAATAAATTATTAATATAATCAGTAATGCAATTTTAAACTGTTAATAAATTATTAATATAATCAGTAATGTAATCTTAAACTGTTAGTAAATTATTGATTTAATCAGTAATATAATCTTAAACTGTTAATAAATTATTAATTTAATCAGTAATGCAATCTTAAACTGTTAATAAATTATTAATTTAATCAGTAATGCAATCTTAAACTGTTGATAAATTATTAATTTAATCAGTAATGTAATCTTAAACTGTTGATAAATTATTAATTTAATCGGTAATGTAATCTTAAACTGTTAATAAATTATTAATTTAATCAGTAATGCAATCTTAAACCGTAAATAAATTATTAATTTAATCAGTAATGTGATCTTAAACTGTTAATAAATTATTAATTTAATCAGTAATGCAATCTTAAACTGTTAATAAATTATTAATTTAATCAGTAATGCAATCTTAAATTGTTAATAAATTATTAATATCATCAGTAATGCAATCTTAAACTGTTAATAAATTATTAATTTAATCAGCAATGTAATCTTAAACTGTTGATAAATTATTAATTTAATCAGTAATATAATCTTAAACTGTTAATAAATTATTAATTTAATCAGTAATGCAATCTTAAACCGTAAATAAATTATTAATTTAATCAGAAATGTGATCTTAAACTGTTAATAAATTATTAATTTAATCAGTAATGCAATCTTAAACTGTTAATAAATTATTAATTTAATCAGTAATGTAATCTTAAACTGTTGATAAATTATTAATTTAATCAGTAATGCAATCTTAAACTGTTAATAAATTACTAATTTAATCAGTAATGCAATCTTAAACTGTTAATAAATTATTAATTTAATCAGTAATGTAATCTTAAACTGTTTATAAATTGTTAATTTAATCAGTAATGTAATCTTAAACTGTTAATAAATTATTAATTTAATCAGTAATGTAATCCTAAACTGTTAATAAATTATTAATATAATCAGTAATGTAATCTTAAACTGTTAATAAATTATTAATTTAATCAGTAATGCAATCTTAAACTGTTAATAAGTTATTAATTTAATCAGTAATGCAATCCTAAACTGTTAATAAATTATTAATATAATCAGTAATGTAATATTAAACTGTTAATAAATTATTAATTTAATCAGTAATGTAATCTTAAACTGTTAATAAATTATTAATTTAATCAGCAATGCAATCTTAAACTGTTAATAAATTATTAATATAACCAGTAATGCAATCTTAAACTGTTAATAAGTTATTAATTTAATCAGTAATGTAATCTTAACCTGTTAGTAAATTATTGATTTAATCAGTAATGCAATCTTAAACTGTTAATAAATTATTAATATAATCAGTAATGTAATCTTAAACTGTTAGTAAATTATTGATTTAATCAGTAATATAATCTTAAACTGTTAATAAATTATTAATTTAATCAGTAATGCAATCTTAAACTGTTAATAAATTATTAATTTAATCAGTAATGCAATCTTAAACTGTTAATAAATTATTAATATAATCAGTAATGCAATCTTAAACTGTTAATAAATTATTAATATAATCAGTAATGCAATCTTAAACTGTTAATAAGTTATTAATTTAATCAGTAATGTAATCTTAAACTGTTAATAAATTATTAATTTAATCAGCAATGTAATCTTAAACTGTTGATAAATTATTAATTTAATCAGTAATGTAATCTTAAACTGTTAATAAATTATTAATTTAATCAGTAATGCAATCTTAAACCGTAAATAAATTATTAATTTAATCAGAAATGTGATCTTAAACTGTTAATAAATTATTAATTTAATCAGTAATGCAATCTTAAACTGTTAATAAATTATTAATTTAATCAGTAATGTAATCTTAAACTGTTGATAAATTATTAATTTAATCAGTAATGCAATCTTAAACTGTTAATAAATTACTAATTTAATCAGTAATGCAATCTTAAACTGTTAATAAATTATTAATTTAATCAGTAATGTAATCTTAAACTGTTTATAAATTGTTAATTTAATCAGTAATGTAATCTTAAACTGTTAATAAATTATTAATTTAATCAGTAATGTAATCCTAAACTGTTAATAAATTATTAATATAATCAGTAATGTAATCTTAAACTGTTAATAAATAATTAATTTAATCAGTAATGCAATCTTAAACTGTTAATAAGTTATTAATTTAATCAGTAATGCAATCCTAAACTGTTAATAAATTATTAATATAATCAGTAATGTAATATTAAACTGTTAATAAATTATTAATTTAATCAGTAATGTAATCTTAAACTGTTAATAAATTATTAATTTAATCAGCAATGCAATCTTAAACTGTTAATAAATTATTAATATAATCAGTAATGCAATCTTAAACTGTTAATAAGTTATTAATTTAATCAGTAATGTAATCTTAAACTGTTAGTAAATTATTGATTTAATCAGTAATATAATCTTAAACTGTTAATAAATTATTAATTTAATCAGTAATGCAATCTTAAACTGTTAATAAATTATTAATATAATCAGTAATGCAATCTTAAACTGTTAATAAATTATTAATATAATCAGTAATGTAATCTTAAACTGTTAGTAAATTATTGATTTAATCAGTAATAGAATCTTAAACTGTTAATAAATTATTAATTTAATCAGTAATGCAATCTTAAACTGTTAATAAATTATTAATTTAATCAGTAATGCAATCTTAAACTGTTAATAAATTATTAATATAATCAGTAATGCAATCTTAAACTGTTCATAAATTATTAATATAATCAGTAATGCAATCTTAAACTGTTAATAAGTTATTAATTTAATCAGTAATGTAATCTTAAACTGTTAGTAAATTATTAATTTAATCAGTAATGTAATCTTAAACTGTTAGTAAATTATTGATTTAATCAGTAATATAATCTTAAACTGTTAATAAATTATTAATTTAATCAGTAATGCAATCTTAAACTGTTAATAAATTATTAATATAATCAGTAATGCAATCTTAAACTGTTAATAAATTATTAATATAATCAGTAATGTAATCTTAAACTGTTAGTAAATTATTGATTTAATCAGTAATATAATCTTAAACTGTTAATAAATTATTAATTTAATCAGTAATGCAATCTTAAACTGTTAATAAATTATTAATTTAATCAGTAATGCAATCTTAAACTGTTAATAAGTTATTAATTTAATCAGTAATGTAATCTTAAACTGTTAGTAAATTATTGATTTAATCAGTAATATAATCTTAAACTGTTAATAAATTATTAATATAATCGGTAATGTAATATTAAACTGTTAATAAATTATTAATTTAATCAGTAATGGAATCTTAAACTGATATAAATTATTAATTTAATCAGTAATGTAATCCTAAACTGTTAATAAATTATTAATTTAATCAGTAATGTAATCTTAAACTGGTAATAAATTATTAATTTAATCAGCAATGTAATCTTAAACTGTTAATAAATTATTAATTTAATCAGTAATGGAATCTTAAACTGATATAAATTATTAATTTAATCAGTAATGTAATCCTAAACTGTTAATAAATTATTAATTTAATCAGTAATGTAATCTTAAACTGGTAATAAATTATTAATTTAATCAGCAATGTAATCTTAAACTGTTAATAAATTATTAATTTAATCAGTAATGTAATCTTAAACTGTCAATAAATTATTAATTTAATCAGTAATGTAATCTTAAACTGTTAATAAATTATTAATTTAATCAGTAATGCAATCTTAAACTGTTAATAAATTATTAATTTAATCAGTAATGTAATCTTAAACTGTTAGTAAATTATTAATTTAATCAGTAATGTAATCTTAAACTGTTAGTAAATTATTAATTTAATCAGTAATGTAATCTTAAACTGGTAATAAACTATTAATTTAATCAGTAATGCAATCTACTACTGGTAATAAATTATTAATTTAATCAGTAATGTAATCTTAAACTGGTAATAAATTATTAATTTAATCAGTAATGTAATCTTAAACTGTCAATAAATTATTAATTTAATCAGTAATGTAATCTTAAACTGTTAATAATTATTAATTTAATCAGTTATGTAATCTTAAACTGTTGATAAATTAGTAATTTAATCAGTAATGCAATCTTAAACTGTTAATAAATTTTTAATTTAATCAGTAATATAATCTTAAACTGTTAATAAATTATTAATTTAATCAGTAATGCAATCTTAAATTGTTAATAAATTATTAATATAATCAGTAATGTGATCTTAAACTGTTAATAAATTATTAATTTAATCAGTAATGCAATCTTAAACTGTTAAAAAATTATTAATTTAATCAGTAATGTAATCTTAAACTGTTGATAAATTATTAATTTAATCAGTAATGCAATCTTAAACTGTTAATAAATTACTAGTTTAATCAGTAATGCAATCTTAAACTGTTAATAAATTATTAATTTAATCAGTAATGTAATCATAAACTGTTTATAAATTGTTAATTTAATCAGTAATGTAATCTTAAACTGTTAATAAATTATTAATTTAATCAGTAATGTAATCCTAAACTGTTAATAAATTATTAATATAATCAGTAATGTAATCTTAAACTGTTAATAAATTATTAATTTAATCAGTAATGCAATCTTAAACTGTTAATAAATTATTAATTTAATCAGTAATGCAATCCTAAACTGTTAATAAATAATTAATATAATCAGTAATGTAATTTTAAACTGTTAATAAATTATTAATTTAATCAGTAATGTAATCTTAAACTGTTAATAAATTATTAATTTAATCAGTAATGCAATCTTAAACCGTAAATAAATTATTAATTTAATCAGAAATGTGATCTTAAACTGTTAATAAATTATTAATTTAATCAGTAATGCAATCTTAAACTGTTAATAAATTATTAATATAATCAGTAATGCAATCTTAAACTGTTAATAAATTATTAATATAATCAGTAATGTAATCTTAAACTGTTAGTAAATTATTGATTTAATCAGTAATATAATCTTAAACTGTTAATAAATTATTAATTTAATCAGTAATGCAATCTTAAACTGTTAATAAATTATTAATTTAATCAGTAATGCAATCTTAAACTGTTAATAAATTATTAATATAATCAGTAATGCAATCTTAAACTGTTAATAAATTATTAATATAATCAGTAATGCAATCTTAAACTGTTAATAAATTATTAATATAATCAGTAATGTAATCTTAAACTGTTAGTAAATTATTGATTTAATCAGTAATATAATCTTAAACTGTTAATAAATTATTAATTTAATCAGTAATGCAATCTTAAACTGTTGATAAATTATTAATTTAATCAGTAATGCAATCTTAAACTGTTAATAAATTATTAATATAATCAGTAATGCAATCTTAAACTGTTAATAAATTATTAATATAATCAGTAATGCAATCTTAAACTGTTAATAAGTTATTAATTTAATCAGTAATGTAATCTTAAACTGTTAGTAAATTATTAATTTAATCAGTAATGTAATCTTAAACTGTTAGTAAATTATTGATTTAATCAGTAATATAATCTTAAACTGTTAATAAATTATTAATTTAATCAGTAATGCAATCTTAAACTGTTAATAAATTATTAATATAATCAGTAATGCAATCTTAAACTGTTAATAAATTATTAATATAATCAGTAATGTAATCTTAAACTGTTAGTAAATTATTGATTTAATCAGTAATATAATCTTAAACTGTTAATAAATTATTAATTTAATCAGTAATGCAATCTTAAACTGTTAATAAATTATTAATTTAATCAGTAATGCAATCTTAAACTGTTAATAAATTATTAATATAATCAGTAATGTTATCTTAAACTGTTAATAAAATATTAATATAATCAGTAATGCAATCTTAAACTGTTAATAAGTTATTAATTTAATCAGTAATGTAATCTTAAACTGTTAGTAAATTATTGATTTAATCAGTAATATAATCTTAAACTGTTAATAAATTATTAATATAATCAGTAATGTAATATTAAACTGTTAATAAATTATTAATTTAATCAGTAATGGAATCTTAAACTGATATAAATTATTAATTTAATCAGTAATGTAATCCTAAACTGTTAATAAATTATTAATTTAATCAGTAATGTAATCTTAAACTGGTAATAAATTATTAATTTAATCAGCAATGTAATCTTAAACTGTTAATAAATTATTAATTTAATCAGTAATGGAATCTTAAACTGATATAAATTATTAATTTAATCACTAATGTAATCCTAAACTGTTAATAAATTATTAATTTAATCAGTAATGTAATCTTAAACTGGTAATAAATTATTAATTTAATCAGCAATGTAATCTTAAACTGTTAATAAATTATTAATTTAATCAGTAATGTAATCTTAAACTGTCAATAAATTATTAATTTAATCAGTAATGTAATCTTAAACTGTTAATAAATTATTAATTTAATCAGTAATGCAATCTTAAACTGTTAATAAATTATTAATTTAATCAGTAATGTAATCTTAAACTGTTAGTAAATTATTAATTTAATCAGTAATGTAATCTTAAACTGTTAGTAAATTATTAATTTAATCAGTAATGTAATCTTAAACTGGTAATAAATTATTAATTTAATCAGTAATGTAATCTTAAACTGTCAATAAATTATTAATTTAATCAGTAATGTAATCTTAAACTGTTAATAAATTATTAATTTAATCAGTTATGTAATCTTAAACTGTTGATAAATTAGTAATTTAATCAGTAATGCAATCTTAAACTGTTAATAAATTTTTAATTTAATCAGTAATATAATCTTAAACTGTTAATAAATTATTAATTTAATCAGTAATGCAATCTTAAATTGTTAATAAATTATTAATATAATCAGTAATGTGATCTTAAACTGTTAATAAATTATTAATTTAATCAGTAATGCAATCTTAAACTGTTAAAAAATTATTAATTTAATCAGTAATGTAATGTTAAACTGTTGATAAATTATTAATTTAATCAGTAATGCAATCTTAAACTGTTAATAAATTACTAATTTAATCAGTAATGCAATCTTAAACTGTTAATAAATTATTAATTTAATCAGTAATGTAATCATAAACTGTTTATAAATTGTTAATTTAATCAGTAATGTAATCTTAAACTGTTAATAAATTATTAATTTAATCAGTAATGTAATCCTAAACTGTTAATAAATTATTAATATAATCAGTAATGTAATCTTAAACTGTTAATAAATTATTAATTTAATCAGTAATGCAATCTTAAACTGTTAATAAATTATTAATTTAATCAGTAATGCAATACTAAACTGTTAATAAATTATTAATATAATCAGTAATGTAATCTTAAACTGTTAATAAATTATTAATTTAATCAGTAATGTAATCTTAAACTGTTAATAAATTATTAATTTAATTAGTAATGCAATCTTAAACTGTTAATAAATTATTAATTTAATCAGTAATGTAATCTTAAACTGTTAATAAATTATTAATTTAATCAGTAATGTAATCCTAAACTGTTAATAAATTATTAATTTAATCAGTAATGTAATCCTAAACTGTTAATAAATTATTAATATAATCAGTAATGCAATCTTAAACTGTTAATAAATTATTAATTTAATCAGTAATGCAATCTTAAACTGTTAATAAATTATTAATATAATCAGTAATGCAATCTTAAACTGTTAATAAATTATTAATATAATCAGTAATGCAATCTTAAACTGTTAATAAGTTATTAATTTAATCAGTAATGTAATCTTAAACTGTTAGTAAATTATTGATTTAATCAGTAATATAATCTTAAACTGTTAATAAATTATTAATATAATCAGTAATGTAATATTAAACTGTTAATAAATTATTAATTTAATCAGTAATGGAATCTTAAACTGATATAAATTATTAATTTAATCAGTAATGTAATCCTAAACTGTTAATAAATTATTAATTTAATCAGTAATGTAATCTTAAACTGGTAATAAATTATTAATTTAATCAGCAATGTAATCTTAAACTGTTAATAAATTATTAATTTAATCAGTAATGGAATCTTAAACTGATATAAATTATTAATTTAATCACTAATGTAATCCTAAACTGTTAATAAATTATTAATTTAATCAGTAATGTAATCTTAAACTGGTAATAAATTATTAATTTAATCAGCAATGTAATCTTAAACTGTTAATAAATTATTAATTTAATCAGTAATGTAATCTTAAACTGTCAATAAATTATTAATTTAATCAGTAATGTAATCTTAAACTGTTAATAAATTATTAATTTAATCAGTAATGCAATCTTAAACTGTTAATAAATTATTAATTTAATCAGTAATGTAATCTTAAACTGTTAGTAAATTATTAATTTAATCAGTAATGTAATCTTAAACTGTTAGTAAATTATTAATTTAATCAGTAATGTAATCTTAAACTGGTAATAAACTATTAATTTAATCAGTAATGCAATCTACTACTGGTAATAAATTATTAATTTAATCAGTAATGTAATCTTAAACTGGTAATAAATTATTAATTTAATCAGTAATGTAATCTTAAACTGTCAATAAATTATTAATTTAATCAGTAATGTAATCTTAAACTGTTAATAAATTATTAATTTAATCAGTTATGTAATCTTAAACTGTTGATAAATTAGTAATTTAATCAGTAATGCAATCTTAAACTGTTAATAAATTTTTAATTTAATCAGTAATATAATCTTAAACTGTTAATAAATTATTAATTTAATCAGTAATGCAATCTTAAATTGTTAATAAATTATTAATATAATCAGTAATGTGATCTTAAACTGTTAATAAATTATTAATTTAATCAGTAATGCAATCTTAAACTGTTAAAAAATTATTAATTTAATCAGTAATGTAATCTTAAACTGTTGATAAATTATTAATTTAATCAGTAATGCAATCTTAAACTGTTAATAAATTATTAATTTAATCAGTAATGCATTCCTAAACTGTTAATAAATTATTAATATAATCAGTAATGTAATCTTAAACTGTTAATAAATTATTAATTTAATCAGTAATGTAATCTTAAACTGTTAATAAATTATTAATTTAATCAGTAATGCAATCTTAAACTGTTAATAAATTATTAATTTAATCAGTAATGTAATCTTAAACTGTTAATAAATTATTAATTTAATCAGTAATGTAATCCTTAACTGTTAATAAATTATTAATTTAATCAGTAATGTAATCCTAAACTGTTAATAAATTATTAATATAATCAGTAATGCAATCTTAAACTGTTAATAAATTATTAATTTAATCAGTAATGCAATCTTAAACTGTTAATAAATTATTAATTTAATCAGTAATGTAATCTTAAACTGTTAATAAATTATTAATTTAATCAGTAATGTAATCTTAAACTGTTAATAAATTATTAATTTAATCAGTAATGTAATCCTAAACTGTTAATAAATTATTAATATAATCAGTAATGCAATCTTAAACTGTTAATAAGTTATTAATATAATCAGTAATGTAATCTTAAACTGTTCATAAATTATTAATTTAATCAGTAATGTAATCTTAAACTGTTAATAAATTATTAATATAATCAGTAATGTAAACTTAAACTGTTAATAAAGTATTAATTTAATCAGTAATGTGATCTTAAACTGTCCATAAATTATTAATTTAATCAGTAATGTGATCTTAAACTGTTAATAAATTATTAATATAATCAGTAATCCAATCTTAAACTGTTAATAAGTTATTAATTTAATCAGTAATGTAATCTTAAACTGTTAATAAATTATTAATTTAATCAGTAATGTGATCTTAAACTGTTTATAAATTGTTAATTTAATCAGTAATGTAATCTTAAACTGTTAATAAATTATTAATTTAATCAGTAATGTAATCTTAAACTGTTAATAAATTATTAATTTAATCAGTAATGTAATCCTAAACTGTTAATAAATTATTAATATAATCAGTAATGTAATCTTAAACTGTTAATAAATTAATAATTTAATCAGTAATGCAATCTTAAACTGTTAATAAATTATTAATTTAATCAGTAATGCAATCCTAAACTGTTAATAAATTATTAATATAATCAGTAATGTAGTCTTAAACTGTTAATAAATTATTAATTTAATCAGTAATGTAATCTTAAACTGTTAATAAATTATTAATTTAATCAGTAATGCAATCTTAAACTGTTAATAAATTATTAATTTAATCAGTAATGTAATCTTAAACTGTTAATAAATTATTAATTTAATCAGTAATGTAATCCTAAACTGTTAATAAATTATTAATTTAATCAGTAATGTAATCCTAAACTGTTAATAAATTATTAATATAATCAGTAATGCAATCTTAAACTGTTAATAAATTATTAATTTAATCAGTAATGCAATCTTAAACTGTTAATAAATTATTAATTTAATCAGTAATGTAATCTTAAACTGTTAATAAATTATTAATTTAATCAGTAATGTAATCTTAAACTGTTAATAAATTATTAATTTAATCAGTAATGTAATCCTAAACTGTTAATAAATTATTAATATAATCAGTAATGCAATCTTAAACTGTTAATAAGTTATTAATATAATCAGTAATGTAATCTTAAACTGTTCATAAATTATTAATTTAATCAGTAATGTAATCTTAAACTGTTAATAAATTATTAATATAATCAGTAATGTAAACTTAAACTGTTAATAAAGTATTAATTTAATCAGTAATGCGATCTTAAACTGTCCATAAATTATTAATTTAATCAGTAATGTGATCTTAAACTGTTAATAAATTATTAATATAATCAGTAATCCAATCTTAAACTGTTAATAAGTTATTAATTTAATCAGTAATGTAATCTTAAACTGTTAATAAATTATTAATTTAATCAGTAATGTGATCTTAAACTGTTAATAAATTGTTAATTTAATCAGTAATGTAATCTTAAACTGTTAATAAATTATTAATTTAATCAGTAATGTAATCCTAAACTGTTAATAAATTCTTAATATAATCAGTAATGTGATCTTAAACTGTTAATAAATTATTAATATAATCAGTAATCCAATCTTAAACTGTTAATAAGTTATTAATTTAATCAGTAATGTAATCTTAAACTGTTAATAAATTATTAATTTAATCACTAATGTGATCTTAAACTGTTTATAAATTGTTAATTTAATCAGTAATGTAATCTTAAACTGTTAATAAATTATTAATTTAATCAGTAATGCAATCTTAAACCGTAAATAAATTATTAATTTAATCAGAAATGTGATCTTAAACTGTTAATAAATTATTAATTTAATCAGTAATGCAATCTTAAACTGTTAATAAATTATTAATTTAATCAGTAATGTAATCTTAAACTGTTGATAAATTATTAATTTAATCAGTAATGCAATCTTAAACTGTTAATAAATTACTAATTTAATCTGTAATGCAATCTTAAACTGTTAATAAATTATTAATTTAATCAGTAATGTAATCTTAAACTGTTTATAAATTGTTAATTTAATCAGTAATGTAATCTTAAACTGTTAATAAATTATTAATTTAATCAGTAATGTAATCCTAAACTGTTAATAAATTATTAATATAATCAGTAATGTAATCTTAAACTGTTAATAAATTATTAATTTAATCAGTAATGCAATCTTAAACTGTTAATAAGTTATTAATTTAATCAGTAATGCAATCCTAAACTGTTAATAAATTATTAATATAATCAGTAATGTAATATTACACTGTTAATAAATTATTAATTTAATCAGTAATGTAATCTTAAACTGTTAATAAATTATTAATTTAATCAGCAATGCAATCTTAAACTGTTAATAAATTATTAATATAATCAGTAATGCAATCTTAAACTGTTAATAAGTTATTAATTTAATCAGTAATGTAATCTTAAACTGTTAGTAAATTATTGATTTAATCAGTAATATAATCTTAAACTGTTAATAAATTATTAATTTAATCAGTAATGCAATCTTAAACTGTTAATAAATTATTAATATAATCAGTAATGCAATCTTAAACTGTTAATAAATTATTAATATAATCAGTAATGTAATCTTAAACTGTTAGTAAATTATTGATTTAATCAGTAATATAATCTTAAACTGTTAATAAATTATTAATTTAATCAGTAATGCAATCTTAAACTGTTAATAAATTATTAATTTAATCAGTAATGCAATCTTAAACTGTTAATAAATTATTAATATAATCAGTAATGCAATCTTAAACTGTTAATAAATTATTAATATAATCAGTAATGCAATCTTAAACTGTTAATAAGTTATTAATTTAATCAGTAATGTAATCTTAAACTGTTAGTAAATTATTAATTTAATCAGTAATGTAATCTTAAACTGTTAGTAAATTATTGATTTAATCAGTAATATAATCTTAAACTGTTAATAAATTATTAATTTAATCAGTAATGCAATCTTAAACTGTTAATAAATTATTAATATAATCAGTAATGCAATCTTAAACTGTTAATAAATTAATAATATAATCAGTAATGTAATCTTAAACTGTTAGTAAATTATTGATTTAATCAGTAATATAATCTTAAACTGTTAATAAATTATTAATTTAATCAGTAATGCAATCTTAAACTGTTAATAAATTATTAATTTAATCAGTAATGCAATCTTAAACTGTTAATAAATTATTAATATAATCAGTAATGCAATCTTAAACTGTTAATAAATTATTAATATAATCAGTAATGCAATCTTAAACTGTTAATAAGTTATTAATTTAATCAGTAATGTAATCTTAAACTGTTAGTAAATTATTGATTTAATCAGTAATATAATCTTAAACTGTTAATAAATTATTAATATAATCAGTAATGTAATATTAAACTGTTAATAAATTATTAATTTAATCAGTAATGGAATCTTAAACTGATATAACTTATTAATTTAATCAGTAATGTAATCCTAAACTGTTAATAAATTATTAATTTAATCAGTAATGTAATCTTAAACTGGTAATAAATTATTAATTTAATCAGCAATGTAATCTTAAACTGTTAATAAATTATTAATTTAATCAGTAATGGAATCTTAAACTGATATAAATTATTAATTTAATCAGTAATGTAATCCTAAACTGTTAATAAATTATTAATTTAATCAGTAATGTAATCTTAAACTGGTAATAAATTATTAATTTAATCAGCAATGTAATCTTAAACTGTTAATAAATTATTAATTTAATCAGTAATGTAATCTTAAACTGTCAATAAATTATTAATTTAATCAGTAATGTAATCTTAAACTGTTAATAAATTATTAATTTAATCAGTAATGCAATCTTAAACTGTTAATAAATTATTAATTTAATCAGTAATGTAATCTTAAACTGTTAGTAAATAATTAATTTAATCAGTAATGTAATCTTAAACTGTTAGTAAATTATTAATTTAATCAGTAATGTAATCTTAAACTGGTAATAAACTATTAATTTAATCAGTAATGCAATCTACTACTGGTAATAAATTATTAATTTAATCAGTAATGTAATCTTAAACTGGTAATAAATTATTAATTTAATCAGTAATGTAATCTTAAACTGTCAATAAATTATTAATTTAATCAGTAATGTAATCTTAAACTGTTAATAAATTATTAATTTAATCAGTTATGTAATCTTAAACTGTTGATAAATTAGTAATTTAATCAGTAATGCAATCTTAAACTGTTAATAAATTTTTATTTTAATCAGTAATATAATCTTAAACTGTTAATAAATTATTAATTTAATCAGTAATGCAATCTTAAATTGTTAATAAATTATTAATATAATCAGTAATGTGATCTTAAACTGTTAATAAATTATTAATTTAATCAGTAATGCAATCTTAAACTGTTAAAAAATTATTAATTTAATCAGTAATGTAATCTTAAACTGTTGATAAATTATTAATTTAATCAGTAATGCAATCTTAAACTGTTAATAAATTACTAATTTAATCAGTGATGTAATCCTAAACTGTTAATAAATTATTAATATAATCAGTAATGTAATCTTAAACTGTTAATAAATTATTAATTTAATCAGTAATGCAATCTTAAACTGTTAATAAATTATTAATTTAATCAGTAATGCAATCCTAAACTGTTAATAAATTATTAATATAATCAGTAATGTAATTTTAAACTGTTAATAAATTATTAATTTAATCAGTAATGTAATCTTAAACTGTTAATAAATTATTAATTTAATCAGTAATGCAATCTTAAACCGTAAATAAATTATTAATTTAATCAGAAATGTGATCTTAAACTGTTAATAAATTATTAATTTAATCAGTAATGCAATCTTAAACTGTTAATAAATTATTAATATAATCAGTAATGCAATCTTAAACTGTTAATAAATTATTAATATAATCAGTAATGTAATCTTAAACTGTTAGTAAATTATTGATTTAATCAGTAATATAATCTTAAACTGTTAATAAATTATTAATTTAATCAGTAATGCAATCTTAAACTGTTAATAAATTATTAATTTAATCAGTAATGCAATCTTAAACTGTTAATAAATTATTAATATAATCAGTAATGCAATCTTAAACTGTTAATAAATTATTAATATAATCAGTAATGCAATCTTAAACTGTTAATAAATTATTAATATAATCAGTAATGTAATCTTAAACTGTTAGTAAATTATTGATTTAATCAGTAATATAATCTTAAACTGTTAATAAATTATTAATTTAATCAGTAATGCAATCTTAAACTGTTAATAAATTATTAATTTAATCAGTAATGCAATCTTAAACTGTTAATAAATTATTAATATAATCAGTAATGCAATCTTAAACTGTTAATAAATTATTAATATAATCAGTAATGCAATCTTAAACTGTTAATAAGTTATTAATTTAATCAGTAATGTAATCTTAAACTGTTAGTAAATTATTAATTTAATCAGTAATGTAATCTTAAACTGTTAGTAAATTATTGATTTAATCAGTAATATAATCTTAAACTGTTAATAAATTATTAATTTAATCAGTAATGCAATCTTAAACTGTTAATAAATTATTAATATAATCAGTAATGCAATCTTAAACTGTTAATAAATTATTAATATAATCAGTAATGTAATCTTAAACTGTTAGTAAATTATTGATTTAATCAGTAATATAATCTTAAACTGTTAATAAATTATTAATTTAATCAGTAATGCAATCTTAAACTGTTAATAAATTATTAATTTAATCAGTAATGCAATCTTAAACTGTTAATAAATTATTAATATAATCAGTAATGCAATCTTAAACTGTTAATAAATTATTAATATAATCAGTAATGCAATCTTAAACTGTTAATAAGTTATTAATTTAATCAGTAATGTAATCTTAAACTGTTAGTAAATTATTGATTTAATCAGTAATATAATCTTAAACTGTTAATAAATTATTAATATAATCAGTAATGTAATATTAAACTGTTAATAAATTATTAATTTAATCAGTAATGGAATCTTAAACTGATATAAATTATTAATTTAATCAGTAATGCAATCTTAAACTGTTAATAAATTATTAATTTAATCAGTAATGCAATCTTAAACTGTTAATAAATTATTAATATAATCAGTAATGCAATCTTAAACTGTTAATAAATTATTAATATAATCAGTAATGCAATCTTAAACTGTTAATAAATTATTAATATAATCAGTAATGTAATCTTAAACTGTTAGTAAATTATTGATTTAATCAGTAATATAATCTTAAACTGTTAATAAATTATTAATTTAATCAGTAATGCAATCTTAAACTGTTAATAAATTATTAATTTAATCAGTAATGCAATCTTAAACTGTTAATAAATTATTAATATAATCAGTAATGCAATCTTAAACTGTTAATAAATTATTAATATAATCAGTAATGCAATCTTAAACTGTTAATAAGTTATTAATTTAATCAGTAATGTAATCTTAAACTGTTAGTAAATTATTAATTTAATCAGTAATGTAATCTTAAACTGTTAGTAAATTATTGATTTAATCAGTAATATAATCTTAAACTGTTAATAAATTATTAATTTAATCAGTAATGCAATCTTAAACTGTTAATAAATTATTAATATAATCAGTAATGCAATCTTAAACTGTTAATAAATTATTAATATAATCAGTAATGTAATCTTAAACTGTTAGTAAATTATTGATTTAATCAGTAATATAATCTTAAACTGTTAATAAATTATTAATTTAATCAGTAATGCAATCTTAAACTGTTAATAAATTATTAATTTAATCAGTAATGCAATCTTAAACTGTTAATAAATTATTAATATAATCAGTAATGCAATCTTAAACTGTTAATAAATTATTAATATAATCAGTAATGCAATCTTAAACTGTTAATAAGTTATTAATTTAATCAGTAATGTAATCTTAAACTGTTAGTAAATTATTGATTTAATCAGTAATATAATCTTAAACTGTTAATAAATTATTAATATAATCAGTAATGTAATATTAAACTGTTAATAAATTATTAATTTAATCAGTAATGGAATCTTAAACTGATATAAATTATTAATTTAATCAGTAATGTAATCCTAAACTGTTAATAAATTATTAATTTAATCAGTAATGTAATCTTAAACTGGTAATAAATTATTGATTTAATCAGCAATGTAATCTTAAACTGTTAATAAATTATTAATTTAATCAGTAATGGAATCTTAAACTGATATAAATTATTAATTTAATCACTAATGTAATCCTAAACTGTTAATAAATTATTAATTTAATCAGTAATGTAATCTTAAACTGGTAATAAATTATTAATTTAATCAGCAATGTAATCTTAAACTGTTAATAAATTATTAATTTAATCAGTAATGTAATCTTAAACTGTCAATAAATTATTAATTTAATCAGTAATGTAATCTTAAACTGTTAATAAATTATTAATTTAATCAGTAATGCAATCTTAAACTGTTAATAAATTATTAATTTAATCAGTAATGTAATCTTAAACTGTTAGTAAATTATTAATTTAATCAGTAATGTAATCTTAAACTGTTAGTAAATTATTAATTTAATCAGTAATGTAATCTTAAACTGGTAATAAACTATTAATTTAATCAGTAATGCAATCTACTACTGGTAATAAATTATTAATTTAATCAGTAATGTAATCTTAAACTGGTAATAAATTATTAATTTAATCAGTAATGTAATCTTAAACTGTCAATAAATTATTAATTTAATCAGTAATGTAATCTTAAACTGTTAATAAATTATTAATTTAATCAGTTATGTAATCTTAAACTGTTGATAAATTAGTAATTTAATCAGTAATGTAATCTTAAACTGTTAATAAATTTTTAATTTAATCAGTAATATAATCTTAAACTGTTAATAAATTATTAATTTAATCAGTAATGCAATCTTAAATTGTTAATAAATTATTAATATAATCAGTAATGTGATCTTAAACTGTTAATAAATTATTAATTTAATCAGTAATGCAATCTTAAACTGTTAAAAAATTATTAATTTAATCAGTAATGTAATCTTAAACTGTTGATAAATTATTAATTTAATCAGTAATGCAATCTTAAACTGTTAATAAATTACTAATTTAATCAGTAATGCAATCTTAAACTGTTAATAAATTATTAATTTAATCAGTAATGTAATCATAATCTGTTTATAAATTGTTAATTTAATCAGTAATGTAATCTTAAACTGTTAATAAATTATTAATTTAATCAGTAATGTAATCCTAAACTGTTAATAAATTATTAATATAATCAGTAATGTAATCTTAAACTGTTAATAAATTATTAATTTAATCAGTAATGCAATCTTAAACTGTTAATAAATTATTAATTTAATCAGTAATGCAATCCTAAACTGTTAATAAATTATTAATATAATCAGTAATGTAATCTTAAACTGTTAATAAATTATTAATTTAATCAGTAATGTAATCTTAAACTGTTAATAAATTATTAATTTAATCAGTAATGCAATCTTAAACTGTTAATAAATTATTAATTTAATCAGTAATGTAATCTTAAACTGTTAATAAACTATTAATTTAATCAGTAATGTAATCCTAAACTGTTAATAAATTATTAATTTAATCAGTAATGTAATCCTAAACTGTTAATAAATTATTAATATAATCAGTAATGCAATCTTAAACTGTTAATAAATTATTAATTTAATCAGTAATGCAATCTTAAACTGTTAATAAATTATTAATTTAATCAGTAATGTAATCTTAAACTGTTAATAAATTATTAATTTAATCAGTAATGTAATCTTAAACTGTTAATAAATTATTAATTTAATCAGTAATGTAATCCTAAACTGTTAATAAATTATTAATATAATCAGTAATGCAATCTTAAACTGTTAATAAGTTATTAATATAATCAGTAATGTAATCTTAAACTGTTCATAAATTATTAATTTAATCAGTAATGTAATCTTAAACTGTTAATAAATTATTAATATAATCAGTAATCCAATCTTAAACTGTTAATAAGTTATTAATTTAATCAGTAATGTAATCTTAAACTGTTAATAAATTATTAATTTAATCAGTAATGTGATCTTAAACTGTTTATAAATTGTTAATTTAATCAGTAATGTAATCTTAAACTGTTAATAAATTATTAATTTAATCAGTAATGTAATCTTAAACTGTTAATAAATTATTAATTTAATCAGTAATGTAATCCTAAACTGTTAATAAATTATTAATATAATCAGTAATGTAATCTTAAACTGTTAATAAATTATTAATTTAATCAGTAATGCAATCTTAAACTGTTAATAAATTATTAATTTAATCAGTAATGCAATCCTAAACTGTTAATAAATTATTAATATAATCAGTAATGTAATCTTAAACTGTTAATAAATTATTAATTTAATCAGTAATGTAATCTTAAACTGTTAATAAATTATTAATTTAATCAGTAATGCAATCTTAAACTGTTAATAAATTATTAATTTAATCAGTAATGTAATCTTAAACTGTTAATAAATTATTAATTTAATCAGTAATGTAATCCTAAACTGTTAATAAATTATTAATTTAATCAGTAATGTAATCCTAAACTGTTAATAAATTATTAATATAATCAGTAATGCAATCTTAAACTGTTAATAAATTATTAATTTAATCAGTAATGCAATCTTAAACTGTTAATAAATTATTAATTTAATCAGTAATGTAATCTTAAACTGTTAATAAATTATTAATTTAATCAGTAATGTAATCTTAAACTGTTAATAAATTATTAATTTAATCAGTAATGTAATCCTAAACTGTTAATAAATTATTAATATAATCAGTAATGCAATCTTAAACTGTTAATAAGTTATTAATATAATCAGTAATGTAATCTTAAACTGTTCATAAATTATTAATTTAATCAGTAATGTAATCTTAAACTGTTAATAAATTATTAATATAATCAGTAATGTAAACTTAAACTGTTAATAAAGTATTAATTTAATCAGTAATGCGATCTTAAACTGTCCATAAATTATTAATTTAATCAGTAATGTGATCTTAAACTGTTAATAAATTATTAATATAATCAGTAATCCAATCTTAAACTGTTAATAAGTTATTAATTTAATCAGTAATGTAATCTTAAACTGTTAATAAATTATTAATTTAATCAGTAATGTGATCTTAAACTGTTTATAATTTGTTAATTTAATCAGTAATGTAATCTTAAACTGTTAATAAATTATTAATTTAATCAGTAATGTAATCCTAAACTGTTAATAAATTATTAATATAATCAGTAATGTGATCTTAAACTGTTAATAAATTATTAATATAATCAGTAATCCAATCTTAAACTGTTAATAAGTTATTAATTTAATCAGTAATGTAATCTTAAACTGTTAATAAATTATTAATTTAATCAGTAATGTGATCTTAAACTGTTTATAAATTGTTAATTTAATCAGTAATGTAATCTTAAACTGTTAATAAATTATTAATTTAATCAGTAATGTAATCTTAAACTGTCAATAAATTATTAATTTAATCAGTAATGTAATCTTAAACTGTTAATAAATTATTAATTTAATCAGTTATGTAATCTTAAACTGTTGATAAATTAGTAATTTAATCAGTAATGCAATCTTAAACTGTTAATAAATTATTAATTTAATCAGTAATATAATCTTAAACTGTTAATAAATTATTAATTTAATCAGTAATGCAATCTTAAATTGTTAATAAATTATTAATATAATCAGTAATGTGATCTTAAACTGTTAATAAATTATTAATTTAATCAGTAATGCAATCTTAAACTGTTAAAAAATTATTAATTTAATCAGTAATGTAATCTTAAACTGTTGATAAATTATTAATTTAATCAGTAATGCAATCTTAAACTGTTAATAAATTACTAATTTAATCAGTAATGCAATCTTAAACTGTTAATAAATTATTAATTTAATCAGTAATGTAATCATAAACTGTTTATAAATTGTTAATTTAATCAGTAATGTAATCTTAAACTGTTAATAAATTATTAATTTAATCAGTAATGTAATCCTAAACTGTTAATAAATTATTAATATAATCAGTAATGTAATCTTAAACTGTTAATAAATTATTAATTTAATCAGTAATGCAATCTTAAACTGTTGATAAATTATTAATTTAATCAGTAATGTAATCTTAAACTGTTGATAAATTATTAATTTAATCGGGAATGTAATCTTAAACTGTTAATAAATTATTAATTTAATCAGTAATGCAATCTTAAACCGTAAATAAATTATTAATTTAATCAGTAATGTGATCTTAAACTGTTAATAAATTATTAATTTAATCAGTAATGCAATCTTAAACTGTTAATAAATTATTAATTTAATCAGTAATGCAATCTTAAAATGTTGATAAATTATTAATTTAATCGGTAATGTAATCTTAAACTGTTAATAAATTATTAATTTAATCAGTAATGCAATCTTGAACCGTAAATAAATTATTAATTTAATCAGTAATGTGATCTTAAACTGTTAATAAATTATTAATTTAATCAGTAATGCAATCTTAAACTGTTAATAAATTATTAATTTAATCAGTAATGCAATCTTAAAATGTTAATAAATTATTAATATAATCAGTAATGCAATCTTAAACTGTTAATAAGTTATTAATATAATCAGTAATGTAATCTTAAACTGTTAATAAATTATTAATTTAATCAGTAATGTAATCTTAAACTGTTCATAAATTATTAATTTAATCAGTAATGTAATCTTAAACTGTTAATAAACTATTAATATAATCAGTAATGTAAACTTAAACTGTTAATAAAGTATTAATTTAATCAGTAATGTGATCTTAAACTGTCCATAAATTATTAATTTAATCAGTAATGTGATCTTACACTGTTAATAAATTATTAATATAATCAGTAATCCAATCTTAAACTGTTAATAAGTTATTAATTTAATCAGTAATGTAATCTTAAACTGTTAATAAATTATTAATTTAATCAGTAATGTGATCTTAAACTGTTAATAAATTATTAATATAATCAGTAATGCAATCTTAAACTGTTAATAAGTTATTAATTTAATCAGTAATGTAATCTTAAACTGTTAATAAATTATTAATTTAATCAGTAATGTAATCTTAAACTGTTAATAAATTATTAATTTAATCAATAATGTAATCCTAAACTGTTAATAAATTATTAATTTAATCAGTAATGTAATCTTAAACTGTTAATAAATTATTAATTTAATCAGTAGTGTAATCTTAAACTGTTAATAAGTTATTAATTTAATCATTAATGCAATCTTAAACTGGTAATAAATTAATAATTTAAACAGTAATGTAATTTGAACTGTTATTAAATTATTAATTTAATCATTAATATAATCTTAAACTGGTAATAAATTATTAATATAATCAGTAATGTAAACTTAAACTGTTAATAAAGTATTAATTTAATCAGTAATGTAATCCTAAACTGTTAATAAATTATTAATTTAACCAGTAATGTAATCTTAAACTGTTAATAAATTATTAATTTAATCAGTAATGTAATCCTAAACTGTTAATAAATTATTAATATAATCAGTAATGTAATCTTAAACTGTTAATAAATTATTAATTTAATCAGTAATGTAATCTTAAACTGTTAATAAGTTATTAATTTAATCAGTAATGTAATCTTAAACTGTTAATAAATTATTAATTTAATCAGTAATGTAATCTTAAACTGTTAATAAATTATTAATTTAATCAGTAATGTAATCTTAAACTGTTAATAAATTATTAATTTAATCAGTAATGTAATCTTAAACTGTTAATAAATTATTAATATAATCAGTAATGTAAACTTAAACTGTTAATAAAGTATTAATTTAATTAGTAATGTAATCCTAAACAGTTAATAAATTATTAATTTAATCAGTAATGTAATCTTAAACTGTTAATAAATTATTAATTTAATCAGTAATGTAATCCTAAACTGCTAATAAATTATTAATATAATCAGTAATGTAATCTTAAACTGTTAATAGATTATTAATTTAATCAGTAATGTAATCTTAAACTGTTAACAAGTTATTAATTTAATCAGTAATGTAATCTTAAACTGTTAATAAATTATTAATTTAATCAGTAATGTAATCTTAAACTGTTAATAAATTATTAATTTAATCAGTAATGTAATCCTAAACTGTTAATAAATTATTAATATAATCAGTAATGTAATCTTAAACTGTTAATAAATTATTAATTTAATCAGTAATGTAATCTTAAACTGTTAATAAATTATTAATATAATCAGTAATGTAAACTTAAACTGTTAATAAAGTATTAATTTAATTAGTAATGTAATCCTAAACAGTTAATAAATTATTAATTTAATCAGTAATGTAATCTTAAACTGTTAATAAATTATTAATTTAATCAGTAATGTAATCCTAAACTGCTAATAAATTATTAATATAATCAGTAATGTAATCTTAAACTGTTAATAAATTATTAATTTAATCAGTAATGTAAACTTAAACTGTTAATAAAGTATTAATTTAATCAGTAATGTAATCCTAAACTGTTAATAAATTATTAATTTAACCAGTAATGTAATCTTAAACTGTTAATAAATTATTAATTTAATCAGTAATGTAATCCTAAACTGTTAATAAATTATTAATATAATCAGTAATGTAATCTTAAACTGTTAATAAATTATTAATTTAATCAGTAATGTAATCTTAAACTGTTAATAAGTTATTAATTTAATCAGTAATGTAATCTTAAACTGTTAATAAATTATTAATTTAATCAGTAATGTAATCTTAAACTGTTAATAAATTATTAATTTAATCAGTAATGTAATCTTAAACTGTTAATAAATTATTAATATAATCAGTAATGTAAACTTAAACTGTTAATAAAGTATTAATTTAATTAGTAATGTAATCCTAAACAGTTAATAAATTATTAATTTAATCAGTAATGTAATCTTAAACTGTTAATAAATTATTAATTTAATCAGTAATGCAATCTTAAACCGTAAATAAATTATTAATTTAATCAGTAATGTGATCTTAAACTGTTAATAAATTATTAATTTAATCAGTAATGCAATCTTAAACTGTTAATAAATTATTAATTTAATCAGTAATGCAATCTTAAAATGTTGATAAATTATTAATTTAATCGGTAATGTAATCTTAAACTGTTAATAAATTATTAATTTAATCAGTAATGCAATCTTAAACCGTAAATAAATTATTAATTTAATCAGTAATGTGATCTTAAACTGTTAATAAATTATTAATTTAATCAGTAATGCAATCTTAAACTGTTAATAAATTATTAATTTAATCAGTAATGCAATCTTAAAATGTTAATAAATTATTAATATAATCAGTAATGCAATCTTAAACTGTTAATAAGTTATTAATATAATCAGTAATGTAATCTTAAACTGTTAATAAATTATTAATTTAATCAGTAATGTAATCTTAAACTGTTCATAAATTATTAATTTAATCAGTAATGTAATCTTAAACTGTTAATAGATTATTAATATAATCAGTAATGTAAACTTAAACTGTTAATAAAGTATTAATTTAATCAGTAATGTGATCTTGAACTGTCCATAAATTATTAATTTAATCAGTAATGTGATCTTACACTGTTAATAAATTATTAATATAATCAGTAATCCAATCTTAAACTGTTAATAAGTTATTAATTTAATCAGTAATGTAATCTTAAACTGTTAATAAATTATTAATTTAATCAGTAATGTGATCTTAAACTGTTAATAAATTATTAATATAATCAGTAATGCAATCTTAAACTGTTAATAAGTTATTAATTTAATCAGTAATGTAATCTTAAACTGTTAATAAATTATTAATTTAATCAGTAATGTAATCTTAAACAGTTAATAAATTATTAATTTAATCAATAATGTAATCCTAAACTGTTAATAAATTATTAATTTAATCAGTAATGTAATCTTAAACTGTTAATAAATTATTAATTTAATCAGTAGTGTAATCTTAAACTGTTAATAAGTTATTAATTTAATCATTAATGCAATCTTAAACTGGTAATAAATTAAAAATTTAAACAGTAATGTAATTTGAACTGTTATTAAATTATTAATTTAATCATTAATATAATCTTAAACTGGTAATAAATTAATAATATAATCAGTAATGTAAACTTAAACTGTTAATAAAGTATTAATTTAATCAGTAATGTAATCCTAAACTGTTAATAAATTATTAATTTAACCAGTAATGTAATCTTAAACTGTTAATAAATTATTAATTTAATCAGTAATGTAATCCTAAACTGTTAATAAATTATTAATATAATCAGTAATGTAATCTTAATCTGTTAATAAATTATTAATTTAATCAGTAATGTAATCTTAAACTGTTAATAAGTTATTAATTTAATCAGTAATGTAATCTTAAACTGTTAATAAATTATTAATTTAATCAGTAATGTAATCTTAAACTGTTAATAAATTATTAATTTAATCAGTAATGTAATCTTAAACTGTTAATAAATTATTAATTTAATCAGTAATGTAATCTTAAACTGTTAATAAATTATTAATATAATCAGTAATGTAAACTTAAACTGTTAATAAAGTATTAATTTAATTAGTAATGTAATCCTAAACAGTTAATAAATTATTAATTTAATCAGTAATGTAATCTTAAACTGTTAATAAATTATTAATTTAATCAGTAATGTAATCCTAAACTGCTAATAAATTATTAATATAATCAGTAATGTAATCTTAAACTGTTAATAAATTATTAATTTAATCAGTAATGTAATCTTAAACTGTTAATAAGTTATTAATTTAATCAGTAATGTAATCTTAAACTGTTAATAAATTATTAATTTAATCAGTAATGTAATCTTAAACTGTTAATAAGTTATTAATTTAATCAGTAATGTAATCTTAAACTGTTAATAAATTATTAATTTAATCAGTAATGTGATCTTAATATGTTAATAAATTATTAATATAATCAGTAATGCAATCTTAAACTGTTAATAAGTTATTAATTTAATCAGTAATGTAATCTTAAACTGTTAATAAATTATTAATTTAATCAGTAATGTAATCTTAAACTGTTAATAAATTATTAATATAATCAGTAATGTAAACTTAAACTGTTAATAAAGTATTAATTTAATCAGTAATGTAATCCTAAACTGTTAATAAATTATGAATTTAATCAGTAATGTAATCTTAAACTGTTAATAAATTATTAATTTAATCAGTAATGTAATCTTAAACTGTTAATAAATTATTAATTTAAACAGTAATGTAATCTTAAACTGTTAATAAATTATTAATTTAATCAGTAATGTAATCTTAAACTGTTAATAAATTATTAATTTAATCAGTAATGTAATCTTAAACTGTTAATAAATTATTCATTTAATCAGTAATGTAATCCTAAACTGTTAATAAATTATTAATATAATCAGTAATGCAATCTTAAACTGTTAATAAATTATTAATTTAATCAGTAATGCAATCTCAAACTGTTAATAAATTATTAATTTAATCAGTAATATAATCTTAAACTGTTGATAAATTATTAATTTAATCAGTAATATAATCTTAAACTGTTAATAAATTATTAAGTTAATCAGTAATGCAATCTTAAATTGTTAATAAATTATTAATTTAATCAGTAATGCAATCTTAAATTGTTAATAAATTATTAATATAATCAGTAATGCAATCTTAAACTGTTAATAAATTATTAATTTAATCAGTAATGTAATCTTAAACTGTTGATAAATTATTAATTTAATTAGTAATGTAATCTTAAACTGTTAATTAATTATTAATTTAATCAGTAATGCAATCTTAAACCGTAAATAAATTATTAATTTAATCAGTATTGTGATCTTAAACTGTTAATAAATTATTAATATAATCAGTAATGCAATCTTAAACTGTTAATAAATTATTAATTTAATCAGTAATGTAATCTTAAACTGTTGATAAATTATTAATTTAATCGGTAATGTAATCTTAAACTGTTAATAAATTATTAATTTGATCAGTAATGCAATCTTAAACCGTAAATAAATTATTAATTTAATCAGTAATGTGATCTTAAACTGTTAATAAATTATTAATTTAATCAGTAATGCAATCTTAAACTGTTAATAAATTATTAATTTAATCAGTAATGCAATCTTAAATTGTTAATAAATTATTAATATAATCAGTAATGCAATCTTAAACTGTTAATAAATTATTAATTTAATCAGTAATGTAATCTTAAACTGTTGATAAATTATTAATTTAATCAGTAATGTAATCTTAAACTGTTAATAAATTATTAATTTAATCAGTACTGCAATCTTAAACCGTAAATAAATTATTAATTTAATCAGAAATGTGATCTTAAACTGTTAATAAATTATTAATTTAATCAGTAATGCAATCTTAAACTGTTGATAAATTATTAATTTAATCAGTAATGTAATCTTAAACTGTTGATAAATTATTAATTTAATCAGTAATGTAATCTTAAACTGTTAATAAATTATTAATTTAATCAATAATGTAATCCTAAACTGTTAATAAATTATTAATTTAATCAGTAATGTAATCTTAAACTGTTAATAAATTATTAATTTAATCAGTAGTGTAATCTTAAACTGTTAATAAGTTATTAATTTAATCATTAATGCAATCTTAAACTGGTAATAAATTAATAATTTAAACAGTAATGTAATTTGAACTGTTATTAAATTATTAATTTAATCATTAATATAATCTTAAACTGGTAATAAATTATTAATATAATCAGTAATGTAAACTTAAACTGTTAATAAAGTATTAATTTAATCAGTAATGTAATCCTAAACTGTTAATAAATTATTAATTTAACCAGTAATGTAATCTTAAACTGTTAATAAATTATTAATTTAATCAGTAATGTAATCCTAAACTGTTAATAAATTATTAATATAATCAGTAATGTAATCTTAAACTGTTAATAAATTATTAATTTAATCAGTAATGTAATCTTAAACTGTTAATAAGTTATTAATTTAATCAGTAATGTAATCTTAAACTGTTAATAAATTATTAATTTAATCAGTAATGTAATCTTAAACTGTTAATAAATTATTAATTTAATCAGTAATGTAATCTTAAACTGTTAATAAATTATTAATTTAATCAGTAATGTAATCTTAAACTGTTAATAAATTATTAATATAATCAGTAATGTAAACTTAAACTGTTAATAAAGTATTAATTTAATTAGTAATGTAATCCTAAACAGTTAATAAATTATTAATTTAATCAGTAATGTAATCTTAAACTGTTAATAAATTATTAATTTAATCAGTAATGTAATCCTAAACTGCTAATAAATTATTAATATAATCAGTAATGTAATCTTAAACTGTTAATAGATTATTAATTTAATCAGTAATGTAATCTTAAACTGTTAACAAGTTATTAATTTAATCAGTAATGTAATCTTAAACTGTTAATAAATTATTAATTTAATCAGTAATGTAATCTTAAACTGTTAATAAATTATTAATTTAATCAGTAATGTAATCCTAAACTGTTAATAAATTATTAATATAATCAGTAATGTAATCTTAAACTGTTAATAAATTATTAATTTAATCAGTAATGTAATCTTAAACTGTTAATAAATTATTAATATAATCAGTAATGTAAACTTAAACTGTTAATAAAGTATTAATTTAATTAGTAATGTAATCCTAAACAGTTAATAAATTATTAATTTAATCAGTAATGTAATCTTAAACTGTTAATAAATTATTAATTTAATCAGTAATGTAATCCTAAACTGCTAATAAATTATTAATATAATCAGTAATGTAATCTTAAACTGTTAATAAATTATTAATTTAATCAGTAATGTAAACTTAAACTGTTAATAAAGTATTAATTTAATCAGTAATGTAATCCTAAACTGTTAATAAATTATTAATTTAACCAGTAATGTAATCTTAAACTGTTAATAAATTATTAATTTAATCAGTAATGTAATCCTAAACTGTTAATAAATTATTAATATAATCAGTAATGTAATCTTAAACTGTTAATAAATTATTAATTTAATCAGTAATGTAATCTTAAACTGTTAATAAGTTATTAATTTAATCAGTAATGTAATCTTAAACTGTTAATAAATTATTAATTTAATCAGTAATGTAATCTTAAACTGTTAATAAATTATTAATTTAATCAGTAATGTAATCTTAAACTGTTAATAAATTATTAATATAATCAGTAATGTAAACTTAAACTGTTAATAAAGTATTAATTTAATTAGTAATGTAATCCTAAACAGTTAATAAATTATTAATTTAATCAGTAATGTAATCTTAAACTGTTAATAAATTATTAATTTAATCAGTAATGCAATCTTAAACCGTAAATAAATTATTAATTTAATCAGTAATGTGATCTTAAACTGTTATTAAATTATTAATTTAATCAGTAATGCAATCTTAAACTGTTAATAAATTATTAATTTAATCAGTAATGCAATCTTAAAATGTTGATAAATTATTAATTTAATCGGTAATGTAATCTTAAACTGTTAATAAATTATTAATTTAATCAGTAATGCAATCTTAAACCGTAAATAAATTATTAATTTAATCAGTAATGTGATCTTAAACTGTTAATAAATTATTAATTTAATCAGTAATGCAATCTTAAACTGTTAATAAATTATTAATTTAATCAGTAATGCAATCTTAAAATGTTAATAAATTATTAATATAATCAGTAATGCAATCTTAAACTGTTAATAAGTTGTTAATATAATCAGTAATGTAATCTTAAACTGTTAATAAATTATTAATTTAATCAGTAATGTAATCTTAAACTGTTCATAAATTATTAATTTAATCAGTAATGTAATCTTAAACTGTTAATAGATTATTAATATAATCAGTAATGTAAACTTAAACTGTTAATAAAGTATTAATTTAATCAGTAATGTGATCTTGAACTGTCCATAAATTATTAATTTAATCAGTAATGTGATCTTACACTGTTAATAAATTATTAATATAATCAGTAATCCAATCTTAAACTGTTAATAAGTTATTAATTTAATCAGTAATGTAATCTTAAACTGTTAATAAATTATTAATTTAATCAGTAATGTGATCTTAAACTGTTAATAAATTATTAATATAATCAGTAATGCAATCTTAAACTGTTAATAAGTTATTAATTTAATCAGTAATGTAATCTTAAACTGTTAATAAATTATTAATTTAATCAGTAATGTAATCTTAAACAGTTAATAAATTATTAATTTAATCAATAATGTAATCCTAAACTGTTAATAAATTATTAATTTAATCAGTAATGTAATCTTAAACTGTTAATAAATTATTAATTTAATCAGTAGTGTAATCTTAAACTGTTAATAAGTTATTAATTTAATCATTAATGCAATCTTAAACTGGTAATAAATTAAAAATTTAAACAGTAATGTAATTTGAACTGTTATTAAATTATTAATTTAATCATTAATATAATCTTAAACTGGTAATAAATTAATAATATAATCAGTAATGTAAACTTAAACTGTTAATAAAGTATTAATTTAATCAGTAATGTAATCCTAAACTGTTAATAAATTATTAATTTAACCAGTAATGTAATCTTAAACTGTTAATAAATTATTAATTTAATCAGTAATGTAATCCTAAACTGTTAATAAATTATTAATATAATCAGTAATGTAATCTTAAACTGTTAATAAATTATTAATTTAATCAGTAATGTAATCTTAAACTGTTAATAAGTTATTAATTTAATCAGTAATGTAATCTTAAACTGTTAATAAATTATTAATTTAATCAGTAATGTAATCTTAAACTGTTAATAAATTATTAATTTAATCAGTAATGTAATCTTAAACTGTTAATAAATTATTAATTTAATCAGTAATGTAATCTTAAACTGTTAATAAATTATTAATATAATCAGTAATGTAAACTTAAACTGTTAATAAAGTATTAATTTAATTAGTAATGTAATCCTAAACAGTTAATAAATTATTAATTTAATCAGTAATGTAATCTTAAACTGTTAATAAATTATTAATTTAATCAGTAATGTAATCCTAAACTGCTAATAAATTATTAATATAATCAGTAATGTAATCTTAAACTGTTAATAAATTATTAATTTAATCAGTAATGTAATCTTAAACTGTTAATAAGTTATTAATTTAATCAGTAATGTAATCTTAAACTGTTAATAAATTATTAATTTAATCAGTAATGTAATCTTAAACTGTTAATAAGTTATTAATTTAATCAGTAATGTAATCTTAAACTGTTAATAAATTATTAATTTAATCAGTAATGTGATCTTAATATGTTAATAAATTATTAATATAATCAGTAATGCAATCTTAAACTGTTAATAAGTTATTAATTTAATCAGTAATGTAATCTTAAACTGTTAATAAATTATTAATTTAATCAGTAATGTAATCTTAAACTGTTAATAAATTATTAATATAATCAGTAATGTAAACTTAAACTGTTAATAAAGTATTAATTTAATCAGTAATGTAATCCTAAACTGTTAATAAATTATGAATTTAATCAGTAATGTAATCTTAAACTGTTAATAAATTATTAATTTAATCAGTAATGTAATCTTAAACTGTTAATAAATTATTAATTTAAACAGTAATGTAATCTTAAACTGTTAATAAATTATTAATTTAATCAGTAATGTAATCTTAAACTGTTAATAAATTATTAATTTAATCAGTAATGTAATCTTAAACTGTTAATAAATTATTCATTTAATCAGTAATGTAATCCTAAACTGTTAATAAATTATTAATATAATCAGTAATGCAATCTTAAACTGTTAATAAATTATTAATTTAATCAGTAATGCAATCTCAAACTGTTAATAAATTATTAATTTAATCAGTAATATAATCTTAAACTGTTGATAAATTATTAATTTAATCAGTAATATAATCTTAAACTGTTAATAAATTATTAAGTTAATCAGTAATGCAATCTTAAATTGTTAATAAATTATTAATTTAATCAGTAATGCAATCTTAAATTGTTAATAAATTATTAATATAATCAGTAATGCAATCTTAAACTGTTAATAAATTATTAATTTAATCAGTAATGTAATCTTAAACTGTTGATAAATTATTAATTTAATTAGTAATGTAATCTTAAACTGTTAATTAATTATTAATTTAATCAGTAATGCAATCTTAAACCGTAAATAAATTATTAATTTAATCAGTATTGTGATCTTAAACTGTTAATAAATTATTAATATAATCAGTAATGCAATCTTAAACTGTTAATAAATTATTAATTTAATCAGTAATGTAATCTTAAACTGTTGATAAATTATTAATTTAATCGGTAATGTAATCTTAAACTGTTAATAAATTATTAATTTGATCAGTAATGCAATCTTAAACCGTAAATAAATTATTAATTTAATCAGTAATGTGATCTTAAACTGTTAATAAATTATTAATTTAATCAGTAATGCAATCTTAAACTGTTAATAAATTATTAATTTAATCAGTAATGCAATCTTAAATTGTTAATAAATTATTAATATAATCAGTAATGCAATCTTAAACTGTTAATAAATTATTAATTTAATCAGTAATGTAATCTTAAACTGTTGATAAATTATTAATTTAATCAGTAATGTAATCTTAAACTGTTAATAAATTATTAATTTAATCAGTACTGCAATCTTAAACCGTAAATAAATTATTAATTTAATCAGAAATGTGATCTTAAACTGTTAATAAATTATTAATTTAATCAGTAATGCAATCTTAAACTGTTGATAAATTATTAATTTAATCAGTAATGTAATCTTAAACTGTTGATAAATTATTAATTTAATCGGTAATGTAATCTTAAACTGTTAATAAATTATTAATTTAATCAGTAATGCAATCTTAAACCGTAAATAAATTATTAATTTAATCAGTAATGTGATCTTAAACTGTTAATAAATTATTAATTTAATCAGTAATGCAATCTTAAACTGTTAATAAATTATTAATTTAATCAGTAATGCAATCTTAAATTGTTAATAAATTATTAATATAATCAGTAATGCAATCTTAAACTGTTAATAAATTATTAATTTAATCAGCAATGTAATCTTAAACTGTTGATAAATTATTAATTTAATCAGTAATGTAATCTTAAACTGTTAATAAATTATTAATTTAATCAGTAATGCAATCTTAAACCGTAAATAAATTATTAATTTAATCAGAAATGTGATCTTAAACTGTTAATAAATTATTAATTTAATCAGTAATGCAATCTTAAACTGTTAATAAATTATTAATTTAATCAGTAATGTAATCTTAAACTGTTGATAAATTATTAATTTAATCAGTAATGCAATCTTAAACTGTTAATAAATTACTAATTTAATCAGTAATGCAATCTTAAACTGTTAATAAATTATTAATTTAATCAGTAATGTAATCTTAAACTGTTTATAAATTGTTAATTTAATCAGTAATGTAATCTTAAACTGTTAATAAATTATTAATTTAATCAGTAATGTAATCCTAAACTGTTAATAAATTATTAATATAATCAGTAATGTAATCTTAAACTGTTAATAAATTATTAATTTAATCAGTAATGCAATCTTAAACTGTTAATAAGTTATTAATTTAATCAGTAATGCAATCTTAAACTGTTAATAAATTAATAATATAATCAGTAATGTAATATTAAACTGTTAATAAATTATTAATTTAATCAGTAATGTAATCTTAAACTGTTAATAAATTATTAATTTAAACAGCAATGCAATCTTAAACTGTTAATAAATTATTAATATAATCAGTAATGCAATCTTAAACTGTTAATAAGTTATTAATTTAATCAGTAATGTAATCTTAAACTGTTAGTAAATTATTGATTTAATCAGTAATATAATCTTAAACTGTTAATAAATTATTAATTTAATCAGTAATGCAATCTTAAACTGTTAATAAATTATTAATATAATCAGTAATGCAATCTTAAACTGTTAATAAATTATTAATATAATCAGTAATGTAATCTTAAACTGTTAGTAAATTATTGATTTAATCAGTAATATAATCTTAAACTGTTAATAAATTATTAATTTAATCAGTAATGCAATCTTAAACTGTTAATAAATTATTAATTTAATCAGTAATGCAATCTTAAACTGTTAATAAATTATTAATATAATCAGTAATGCAATCTTAAACTGTTAATAAATTATTAATATAATCAGTAATGCAATCTTAAACTGTTAATAAGTTATTAATTTAATCAGTAATGTAATCTTAAACTGTTAGTAAAATATTAATTTAATCAGTAATGTAATCTTAAACTGTTAGTAAATTATTGATTTAATCAGTAATATAATCTTAAACTGTTATTAAATTATTAATTTAATCAGTAATGCAATCTTAAACTGTTAATAAATTATTAATATAATCAGTAATGCAATCTTAAACTGTTAATAAATTATTAATATAATCAGTAATGTAATCTTAAACTGTTAGTAAATTATTGATTTAATCAGTAATATAATCTTAAACTGTTAATAAATTATTAATTTAATCAGTAATGCAATCTTAAACTGTTAATAAATTATTAATTTAATCAGTAATGCAATCTTAAACTGTTAATAAATTATTAATATAATCAGTAATGCAATCTTGAACTGTTAATAAATTATTAATATAATCAGTAATGCAATCTTAAACTGTTAATAAGTTATTAATTTAATCAGCAATGTCATCTTAAACTGTTAGTAAAATATTAATTTAATCAGTAATGTAATCTTAAACTGTTAGTAAATTATTGATTTAATCAGTAATATAATCTTAAACTGTTATTAAATTATTAATTTAATCAGTAATGCAATCTTAAACTGTTATTAAATTATTAATATAATCAGTAATGCAATCTTAAACTGTTAATAAATTATTAATTTAATCAGTAATGCAATCTTAAACCGTAAATAAATTATTAATTTAATCAGTAATGTGATCTTAAACTGTTAATAAATTATTAATTTAATCAGTAATGCAATCTTAAAATGTTAATAAATTATTAATATAATCAGTAATGCAATCTTAAACTGTTAATAAGTTATTAATATAATCAGTAATGTAATCTTAAACTGTTAATAAATTATTAATTTAATCAGTAATGTAATCTTAAACTGTTCATAAATTATTAATTTAATCAGTAATGTAATCTTAAACTGTTAATAGATTATTAATATAATCAGTAATGTAAACTTAAACTGTTAATAAAGTATTAATTTAATCAGTAATGTGATCTTAAACTGTCCATAAATTATTAATTTAATCAGTAATGTGATCTTACACTGTTAATAAATTATTAATATAATCAGTAATCCAATCTTAAACTGTTAATAAGTTATTAATTTAATCAGTAATGTAATCTTAAACTGTTAATAAATTATTAATTTAATCAGTAATGTGATCTTAAACTGTTAATAAATTATTAATATAATCAGTAATGCAATCTTAAACTGTTAATAAGTTATTAATTTAATCAGTAAGGTAATCTTAAACTGTTAATAAATTATTAATTTAATCAGTAATGTAATCTTAAACTGTTAATAAATTATTAATTTAATCAATAATGTAATCCTAAACTGTTAATAAATTATTAATTTAATCAGTAATGTAATCTTAAACTGTTAATAAATTATTAATTTAATCAGTAGTGTAATCTTAAACTGTTAATAAGTTATTAATTTAATCAGTAATGTGATCTTAAACTGTTAATAAATTATTAATTTAATCAGTAATGCATTCTTAAACTGTTAATAAATTATTAATTTAATCAGTAATGCAATCTTAAATTGTTAATAAATTATTAATATAATCAGTAATGCAATCTTAAACTGTTAATAAATTATTAATTTAATCAGCAATGTAATCTTAAACTGTTGATAAATTATTAATTTAATCAGTAATGTAATCTTAAACTGTTAATAAATTATTAATTTAATCAGTAATGCAATCTTAAACCGTAAATAAATTATTAATTTAATCAGAAATGTGATCTTAAACTGTTAATAAATTATTAATTTAATCAGTAATGCAATCTTAAACTGTTAATAAATTATTAATTTAATCAGTAATGTAATCTTAAACTGTTGATAAATTATTAATTTAATCAGTAATGCAATCTTAAACTGTTAATAAATTACTAATTTAATCAGTAATGCAATCTTAAACTGTTAATAAATTATTAATTTAATCAGTAATGTAATCTTAAACTGTTTATAAATTGTTAATTTAATCAGTAATGTAATCTTAAACTGTTAATAAATTATTAATTTAATCAGTAATGTAATCCTAAACTGTTAATAAATTATTAATATAATCAGTAATGTAATCTTAAACTGTTAATAAATTATTAATTTAATCAGTAATGCAATCTTAAACTGTTAATAAGTTATTAATTTAATCAGTAATGCAATCCTAAACTGTTAATAAATTATTAATATAATCAGTAATGTAATATTAAACTGTTAATAAATTATTAATTTAATCAGTAATGTAATCTTAAACTGTTAATAAATTATTAATTTAATCAGCAATGCAATCTTAAACTGTTAATAAATTATTAATATAATCAGTAATGCAATCTTAAACTGTTAATAAGTTATTAATTTAATCAGTAATGTAATCTTAAACTGTTAGTAAATTATTGATTTAATCAGTAATATAATCTTAAACTGTTAATAAATTATTAATTTAATCAGTAATGCAATCTTAAACTGTTAATAAGTTATTAATTTAATCAGTAATGCAATCCTAAACTGTTAATAAATTATTAATATAATCAGTAATGTAATATTAAACTGTTAATAAATTATTAATTTAATCAGTAATGTAATCTTAAACTGTTAATAAATTATTAATTTAAACAGCAATGCAATCTTAAACTGTTAATAAATTATTAATATAATCAGTAATGCAATCTTAAACTGTTAATAAGTTATTAATTTAATCAGTAATGTAATCTTAAACTGTTAGTAAATTATTGATTTAATCAGTAATATAATCTTAAACTGTTAATAAATTATTAATTTAATCAGTAATGCAATCTTAAACTGTTAATAAATTATTAATATAATCAGTAATGCAATCTTAAACTGTTAATAAATTATTAATATAATCAGTAATGTAATCTTAAACTGTTAGTAAATTATTGATTTAATCAGTAATATAATCTTAAACTGTTAATAAATTATTAATTTAATCAGTAATGCAATCTTAAACTGTTAATAAATTATTAGTTTAATCAGTAATGCAATCTTAAAGTGTTAATAAATTATTAATATAATCAGTAATGCAATCTTAAACTGTTAATAAATTATTAATATAATCAGTAATGCAATCTTAAACTGTTAATAAGTTATTAATTTAATCAGTAATGTAATCTTAAACTGTTAGTAAATTATTAATTTAATCAGTAATGTAATCTTAAACTGTTAGTAAATTATTGATTTAATCAGTAATATAATCTTAAACTGTTATTAAATTATTAATTTAATCAGTAATGCAATCTTAAACTGTTAATAAATTATTAATATAATCAGTAATGCAATCTTAAACTGTTAATAAATTATTAATATAATCAGTAATGTAATCTTAAACTGTTAGTAAATTATTGATTTAATCAGTAATATAATCTTAAACTGTTAATAAATTATTAATTTAATCAGTAATGCAATCTTAAACTGTTAATAAATTATTAATTTAATCAGTAATGCAATCTTAAACTGTTAATAAATTATTAATATAATCAGTAATGCAATCTTAAACTGTTAATAAATTATTAATATAATCAGTAATGCAATCTTAAACTGTTAATAAGTTATTAATTTAATCAGTAATGTAATCTTAAACTGTTAGTAAATTATTGATTTAATCAGTAATATAATCTTAAACTGTTAATAAATTATTAATATAATCAGTAATGTAATATTAAACTGTTAATAAATTATTAATTTAATCAGTAATGTAATCTTAAACTGTTAATAAATTATTAATTTAATCAGTAATGTAATCTTAAACTGGTAATAAGTTATTAATTTAATCAGTAATGCAATCCTAAACTGTTAATAAATTATTAATATAATCAGTAATGTAATCTTAAACTGTTAATAGATTATTAATTTAATCAGTAATGTAATCTTAAACTGTTAATAAATTATTAATTTAATCAGTAATGTAATCTTAAACTGTTAATAAATTATTAATATAATCAGTAATGCAATCTTAAACTGTTAATAAGTTATTAATTTAATCAGTAATGTAATCTTAAACTGTCAGTAAATTATTGATTTAATCAGTAATATAATCTTAAACTGTTAATAAATTATTAATTTAATCAGTAATGTAATCTTAAACTGTTAATAAATTATTAATTTAATCAGTAATGTAATCTTAAACTGTTAATAAATTATTAATATAATCAGTAATGCAATCTTAAACTGTTAATAAGTTATTAATTTAATCGGTAATGTAATCTTAAACTGTCAGTAAATTATTGATTTAATCAGTAATATAATCTTAAACTGTTAATAAATTATTAATTTAATCAGTAATGCAATCTTAAACTGTTAACAAATTATTAATTTAATCAGTAATGCAATCTTAAACTGTTAGTAAGTTATTAATATAATCAGTAATGTAATCTTAAACTGTTAATAAATTATTAATTTAATCAGTAATGCAATCTTAAACTGTTGATAAATTATGAATTTAATCAGTAATGTAATCTTAAACTGTTGATAAATTATTAATTTAATCGGTAATGTAATCTTAAACTGTTAATAAATTATTAATTTAATCAGTAATGCAATCTTAAACCGTAAATAAATTATTAATTTAATCAGTAATGTGATCTTAAACTGTTAATAAATTATTAATTTAATCAGTAATGCATTCTTAAACTGTTAATAAATTATTAATTTAATCAGTAATGCAATCTTAAATTGTTAATAAATTATTAATATAATCAGTAATGCAATCTTAAACTGTTAATAAATTATTAATTTAATCAGCAATGTAATCTTAAACTGTTGATAAATTATTAATTTAATCAGTAATGTAATCTTAAACTGTTAATAAATTATTAATTTAATCAGTAATGCAATCTTAAACCGTAAATAAATTATTAATTTAATCAGAAATGTGATCTTAAACTGTTAATAAATTATTAATTTAATCAGTAATGCAATCTTAAACTGTTAATAAATTATTAATTTAATCAGTAATGTAATCTTAAACTGTTGATAAATTATTAATTTAATCAGTAATGCAATCTTAAACTGTTAATAAATTACTAATTTAATCAGTAATGCAATCTTAAACTGTTAATAAATTATTAATTTAATCAGTAATGTAATCTTAAACTGTTTATAAATTGTTAATTTAATCAGTAATGTAATCTTAAACTGTTAATAAATTATTAATTTAATCAGTAATGTAATCCTAAACTGTTAATAAATTATTAATATAATCAGTAATGTAATCTTAAACTGTTAATAAATTATTAATTTAATCAGTAATGCAATCTTAAACTGTTAATAAGTTATTAATTTAATCAGTAATGCAATCCTAAACTGTTAATAAATTATTAATATAATCAGTAATGTAATATTAAACTGTTAATAAATTATTAATTTATTCAGTAATGTAATCTTAAACTGTTAATAAATTATTAATTTAATCAGCAATGCAATCTTAAACTGTTAATAAATTATTAATATAATCAGTAATGCAATCTTAAACTGTTAATAAGTTATTAATTTAATCAGTAATGTAATCTTAAACTGTTAGTAAATTATTGATTTAATCAGTAATATAATCTTAAACTGTTAATAAATTATTAATTTCATCAGTAATGCAATCTTAAACTGTTAATAAATTATTAATATAATCAGTAATGCAATCTTAAACTGTTAATAAATTATTAATATAATCAGTAATGTAATCTTAAACTGTTAGTAAATTATTGATTTAATCAGTAATATAATCTTAAACTGTTAATAAATTATTAATTTAATCAGTAATGCAATCTTAAACTGTTAATAAATTATTAATTTAATCAGTAATGCAATCTTAAACTGTTAATAAATTATTAATATAATCAGTAATGCAATCTTAAACTGATAATAAATTATTAATATAATCAGTAATGCAATCTTAAACTGTTAATAAGTTATTAATTTAATCAGTAATGTAATCTTAAAATGTTAGTAAATTATTAATTTAATCAGTAATGTAATCTTAAACTGTTAGTAAATTATTGATTTAATCAGTAATATAATCTTAAACTGTTAATAAATTATTAATTTAATCAGTAATGCAATCTTAAACTGTTAATAAATTATTAATATAATCAGTAATATAATCTTAAACTGTTAATAAATTATTACTTTAATCAGTAATGCAATTTTAAACTGTTAATAAGTTATTAATTTAATCAGTAATGCAATCCTAAACTGTTAATAAATTTTTAATTTAATCAGTAATGTAATCTTAAACTGTTAATAAATTATTAATTTAATCAGTAATGCAATCTTAAACTGTTAATAAAGTATTAATTTAATCAGTAATGTAATCTTAAACTGTTAATAAATTATTAATTTAATCAGTAATGCAATCTTAAACTGTTAATAAAGTATTAATTTAATCAGTAATGTAATCTTAAACTGTTAATAAATTATTAATTTAATCAGTAATGTAATCTTAAACTGTTAATAAATTATTAATTTAATCAGTAATGTAATCTTAAACTGTTAATAAACTATTAATTTAATCAGTAATGCAATCTTAAACTGTTAAGAAGTTATTAATTTAATCAGTAATGCAATCCTAAACTGTTAATAAATTATTAATATAATCAGTAATGTAATCTTAAACTGTTAATAAATTATTAATTTAATCAGTAATGTTATCTTAAACTGTTAATAAATTATTAATTTAATCAGTAATGTAATCTTAAACTGTTAATAAATTATTAATTTAATCAGTAATGCAATCTTAAACTGTTAATAAGTTATTAATTTAATCAGTAATGCAATCCTAAACTGTTAATAAATTATTAATATAATCAGTAATGTAATGTTAAACTGTTAATAAATTATTAATTTAATCAGTAATGCAATCTTAAACTGTTAATAAAGCATTAATTTAATCAGTAATGTAATCTTAAACTGTTAATAAATTATTAATTTAATCAGTAATGTAATCTTAAACTGTTAATAAATTATTAATTTAATCAGTAATGCAATCTTAAACTGTTAATAAGTTATTAATTTAATCATTAATGCAATCTTAAACTGTTAATAAATTATTAATATAATCAGTAATGTAATCTTAAACTGTTAGTAAATTATTGATTTAATCAGTAATATAATCTTAAACTGTTAATAAATTATTAATATAATCAGTAATGTAATCTTAAACTGTTAATAAATTATTAATTTAATCAGTAATATAATCTTAAACTGTTAATAAATTATTAATTTAATCAGTAATGCAATCTTAAACTGTTAATAAGTTATTAATTTAATCAGTAATGCAATCCTAAACTGTTATTAAATTATTAATATAATCAGTAATGTAATCTTAAACTGTTAATAAGTTATTAATTTAATCAGTAATGTAAACTTAAACTGTTAGTAAATTATTGATTTAATCAGTAATATAATCTTAAACTGTTAATAAATTATTAATTTAATCAGTAATGCAATCTTAAACTGTTAATAAATTATTAATTTAATCAGTAATGCAATCTTAAATTGTTAATAAATTATTAATATAATCAGTAATGCAATCTTAAACTGTTAATAAATTATTAATTTAATCAGTAATGCAATCTTAAACTGTTAATAAGTTATTAATTTAATCAGTAATGCAATCCTAAACTGTTAATAAATTATTAATATAATCAGTAATGTAATCTTAAACTGTTAATAAATTATTAATTTAATCAGTAATATAATCTTAAACTGTTAATAAATTATTAATTTAATCAGTAATGTAATCTTAAACTGTTAATAAGTTGTTAATTTAATCAGTAATGCAATCTTAAACTGTTAATAAGTTATTAATTTAATCAGTAATGCAATCCTAAACTGTTAATAAATTATTAATATAATCAGTAATGTAATCTTAAACTGTTAATAAATTATTAATTTAATCAGTAATGTAATCTTAAACTGTTAATAAATTATTAATTTAATCAGTAATGTAATCTTAAACTGTTAATAAATTATTAATTTAATCAGTAATGCAATCTTAAACTGTTAATAAGTTATTAATTTAATCAGTAATGCAATCCTAAACTGTTAATAAATTATTAATATAATCAGTAATGTAATCTTAAACTGTTAATAAATTATTAATTTAATCAGTAATATAATCTTAAACTGTTAATAAATTATTAATTTAATCAGTAATGCAATCTTAAACTGTTAATAGGTTATTAATTTAATCAGTAATGCAATCCTAAACTGTTAATAAATTATTAATTTAATCAGTAATGTAATCTTAAACTGTTAATAAATTATTAATTTAATCAGTAATGCAATCTTAAACTGTTAATAAAGTATTAATTTAATCAGTAATGTAATCTTAAACTGTTAATAAATTATTAATTTAATCAGTAATGCAATCTTAAACTGTTAATAAAGTATTAATTTAATCAGTAATGTAATCTTAAACTGTTAATAAATTATTAATTTAATCAGTAATGTAATCTTAAACTGTTAATAAATTATTAATTTAATCAGTAATGTAATCTTAAACTGTTAATAAACTATTAATTTAATCAGTAATGCAATCTTAAACTGTTAATAAGTTATTAATTTAATCAGTAATGCAATCCTAAACTGTTAATAAATTATTAATATAATCAGTAATGTAATCTTAAACTGTTAATAAATTATTAATTTAATCAGCAATGTAATCTTAAACTGTTAATAAATTATTAATTTAATCAGTAATGTAATCTTAAACTGTTAATAAATTATTAATTTAATCAGTAATGCAATCTTAAACTGTTAATAAGTTATTAATTTAATCAGTAATGCAATCCTAAACTGTTAATAAATTATTAATATAATCAGTAATGTAATGTTAAACTGTTAATAAATTATTAATTTAATCAGTAATATAATCTTAAACTGTTAATAAATTATTAATTTAATCAGTAATGCAATCTTAAACTGTTAATAAATTATTAATTTAATCAGTAATGCAATCTTAAACTGTTAATAAATTATTAATATAATCAGTAATGCAATCTTAAACTGTTAATAAATTATTAATATAATCAGTAATGCAATCTTAAACTGTTAATAAGTTATTAATTTAATCAGTAATGTAATCTTAAACTGTTAGTAAATTATTAATTTAATCAGTAATGTAATCTTAAACTGTTAGTAAATTATTGATTTAATCAGTAATATAATCTTAAACTGTTAATAAATTATTAATTTAATCAGTAATGCAATCTTAAACTGTTAATAAATTATTAATATAATCAGTAATGCAATCTTAAACTGTTAATAAATTATTAATATAATCAGTAATGTAATCTTAAACTGTTAGTAAATTATTGATTTAATCAGTAATATAATCTTAAACTGTTAATAAATTATTAATTGAATCAGTAATGCAATCTTAAACTGTTAATAAATTATTAATTTAATCAGTAATGCAATCTTAAACTGTTAATAAATTATTAATATAATCAGTAATGCAATCTTAAACTGTTAATAAATTATTAATATAATCAGTAATGCAATCTTAAACTGTTAATAAGTTATTAATTTAATCAGTAATGTAATCTTAAACTGTTAATAAATTATTGATTTAATCAGTAATATAATCTTAAACTGTTAATAAATTATTAATATAATCAGTAATGTAATCTTAAACTGTTAATAAATTATTAATTTAATCAGTAATGCAATCTTAAACTGTTAATAAATTATTAATATAATCAGTAATGCAATCTTAAACTGTTAATAAATTATTAATATAATCAGTAATGCAATCTTAAACTGTTAATAAGTTATTAATTTAATCAGTAATGTAATCTTAAACTGTTAATAAATTATTAATTTAATCAGTAATGTAATCTTAAACTGTTAATAAATTATTAATTTAATCAGTAATGTAATCTTAAACTGTTAATAAATTATTAATTTAATCAGTAATGTAATCTTAAACTGTTAATAAATTATTAATTTAATCAGTAATGCAATCTTAAACTGTTAATAAGTTATTAATTTAATCAGTAATGCAATCCTAAACTGTTAATAAATTATTAATATAATCAGTAATGTAATCTTAAACTGTTAATAAATTATTAATTTAATCAGTAATGTAATCTTAAACTGTTAATAAATTATTAATTTAATCAGTAATGTAATCTTAAACTGTTAATAAATTATTAATATAATCAGTAATGCAATCTTAAACTGTTAATAAGTTATTAATTTAATCAGTAATGTAATCTTAAACTGTCAGTAAATTATTGATTTAATCAGTAATATAATCTTAAACTGTTAATAAATTATTAATTTAATCAGTAATGCAATCTTAAACTGTTAATAAATTATTAATTTAATCAGTAATGCAATCTTAAATTGTTAATAAATTATTAATATAATCAGTAATGTAATCTTAAACTGTTAATAAATTATTAATTTAATCAGTAATGTAATCTTAAACTGTTAATAAATTATTAATTTAATCAGTAATGTAATCTTAAACTGTTAATAAATTATTAATATAATCAGTAATGCAATCTTAAACTGTTAATAAGTTATTAATTTAATCAGTAATGTAATCTTAAACTGTCAGTAAATTATTGATTTAATCAGTAATATAATCTTAAACTGTTAATAAATTATTAATTTAATCAGTAATGCAATCTTAAACTGTTAATAAATTATTAATTTAATCAGTAATGCAATCTTAAACTGTTAATAAGTTATTAATATAATCAGTAATGTAATCTTAAACTGTTAATAAATTATTAATATAATCAGTAATGCAATCTTAAACTGTTAATAAATTATTAATATAATCAGTAATGCAATCTTAAACTGTTAATAAGTTATTAATTTAAGCAGTAATGTAATCTTAAACTGTTAGTAAATTATTAATTTAATCAGTAATGTAATCTTAAACTGTTAGTAAATTATTGATTTAATCAGTAATATAATCTTAAACTGTTAATAAATTATTAATTTAATCAGTAATGCAATCTTAAACTGTTAATAAATTATTAATATAATCAGTAATGCAATCTTAAACTGTTAATAAATTATTAATATAATCAGTAATGTAATCTTAAACTGTTAATAAATTATTAATTTAATCAGTAATGTAATCTTAAACTGTTAATAAATTATTAATATAATCAGTAATGTAATCTTAAACTGTTAATAAATTATTAATTTAATCAGTAATGTAATCTTAAACTGTTAATAAATTATTAATTTAATCAGTAATGCAATCTTAAACTGTTAATAAATTATTAATTTAATCAGTAATGCAATCCTAAACTGTTAATAAATTATTAATATAATCAGTAATGTAATCTTAAACTGTTAATAAATTATTAATTTAATCAGTAATGTAATCTTAAACTGTTAATAAGTTATTAATTTAATCAGTAATGCAATCCTAAACTGTTAATAAATTATTAATTTAATCAGTAATGTAATCTTAAACTGTTAATAAATTATTAATTTAATCAGTAATGCAATCTTAAACTGTTAATAAATTATTAATATAATCAGTAATGTAATCTTAAACTGTTAATAAATTATTAATTTAATCAGTAATGTAATCTTAAACTGTTAATAAATTATTAATTTAATCAGTAATGCAATCTTAAACTGTTAATAAGTTATTAATTTAATCAGTAATGCAATCCTAAACTGTTAATAAATTATTAATATAATCAGTAATGTAATCTTAAACTGTTAATAAATTATTAATTTAATCAGTAATGTAATCTTAAACTGTTAATAAATTATTAATTTATTCAGTAATGTAATCTTAAACTGTTAATAAATTATTAATTTAATCAGTAATGCAATCTTAAACTGTTAATAAGTTATTAATTTAATCAGTAATGCAATCCTAAACTGTTAATAAATTATTAATATAATCAGTAATGTAATCTTAAACTGTCAGTAAATTATTGATTTAATCAGTAATATAATCTTAAACTGTTAATAAATTATTAATTTAATCAGTAATGTAATCTTAAACTGTTAATAAATTATTAATTTAATCAGTAATGTAATCTTAAACTGTTAATAAATTATTAATATAATCAGTAATGCAATCTTAAACTGTTAATAAGTTATTAATTTAATCGGTAATGTAATCTTAAACTGTCAGTAAATTATTGATTTAATCAGTAATATAATCTTAAACTGTTAATAAATTATTAATTTAATCAGTAATGCAATCTTAAACTGTTAACAAATTATTAATTTAATCAGTAATGCAATCTTAAACTGTTAATAAGTTATTAATATAATCAGTAATGTAATCTTAAACTGTTAATAAATTATTAATTTAATCAGTAATGCAATCTTAAACTGTTGATAAATTATGAATTTAATCAGTAATGTAATCTTAAACTGTTGATAAATTATTAATTTAATCGGTAATGTAATCTTAAACTGTTAATAAATTATTAATTTAATCACTAATGCAATCTTAAACCGTAAATAAATTATTAATTTAATCAGTAATGCAATCTTAAACTGTTAATAAGTTATTAATTTAATCAGTAATGCAATCCTAAACTGTTAATAAATTATTAATTTAATCAGTAATGTAATCTTAAACTGTTAATAAATTATTAATTTAATCAGTAATGCAATCTTAAACTGTTAATAAAGTATTAATTTAATCAGTAATGCAATCTTAAACTGTTAATAAATTATTAATTTAATCAGTAATGTAATCTTAAACTGTTAATAAATTATTAATTTAATCAGTAATGTAATCTTAAACTGTTAATAAATTATTAATTTAATCAGTAATGTAATCTTAAACTGGTAATAAATTATTAATTTAATCAGTAATGCAATCTTAAACTGTTAATAAATTATTAATTTAATCATTAATGTAATCCTAAACTGTTAATAAATTATTAATTTAATCAATAATGTAATCCTAAACTGCCAATAAATTACTACTTTAATAGCAATTTCTACCATCAGCCCAACCCTGGCTCAAGCATACTAGGTGTTCAACTGTATCACACAAGAGATAGATCACACTCATAAAACATAGGCCTTGATTATGTACAACACAGGTGTCAATCAGATGGCCCGCGGGCCACATGTGGCCCGGCACGTCATTTTATGTGGCCCGCGAGAGCTTAACTCATTCACACGCGACG
>NW_027045239.1:0-129617 GCF_963576615.1 Watersipora subatra
CTACAATGTTCCTTATTCTTACAAAACCATTACTTTCACCCCCATCAGAGTCAGTGCTGCTATTGCTATTTTAATTATCTGTGTAATCACAAAAATCTGAATCGGCTATAATGTCATCAACATAAGTAGTTATTTGTTTTCTAAATCGGACGCATTTAATGAACTTTCACAGAAAATCTTCGTTTTTAAGTTGGAAATTCTCAAACAAAAATTTAGAATTAAACTTTAGGCTATTTTTAAAACGAAATCTTAAGACAACACTGTCACTACCATAAAATTCTTAAAGACCGTTGGTTATGTTATCAACAAATAATAAATTTCAGTAACTAATAATTGCTGGTAAAATTGCAAAAATGCGTCTACGAGGTCGACCATAGAGAATGCATAAATGAGTCTACTTCAGTGAAAGAGTTAAAAAATGTTGGATTTGCCACTGTTTGTGATAGTAAACATGTTCATTTCGTTTTGCTGCCGAGTTACTTTTACTTTTTTTCTAGCTATGAGTACACGGAACTACAGCTACTACGGAACTTGCATGGGTACTGCTAATGCATTTTACCTACTAAGTTTCTACTTCAAAAAGGTAAGTACTTCTCAATCAATGTTGCAGTGTATTGTCTACGAATCGCCACACCTCAACTATTTAATAACGTTGGATTTGCCACTGTTTGTGATAGTTGGTCAAGTTCATTTCCTTCAGCAGCTGAGTTACTAATTTTTTTCCAGCTACGAGTAGGCCTACTGTAACTTACTACTACAGAACTTGCACGAGTACTACGAGGGTTGCGATAAGCGATGGTGAAAAGAAAGAGAGCAGCCGGTATCGACTTACTGTCACCCTGCTTTAGCCATGGCCAGTTGTACGTTGCCTGCTCAAAAGTAGGCACGAGCCGAAAACTGTTTGTTTATACACCCGACAAAAAAAACAAAAAATGTTGTCTATCCGCAAGTGTTGTGTTGAACTAACATTGTGTTATTGTTATGTCATGCTATGTTCTTCATGTTCTGCTATACTCCATGCAGCATTTTCTAACATATTTTTAAGTATATAAATATTTATTTTTTTTGCATTATTTATCTTTATTGTATCTCATTAAAAGGCTGTCATGAGTGCGTTATTTTCTATCATTGTAAGGTGATAATGCTTCATCTGCCTTGACATCATACTGTCTGTGCTGTTATACATATAAATTTTATCGACACAACATCATTACTGTTTGTATATACCATGTCAAAACACAGGCTATAGACAAAAAGCTGGTGAGCTATGATTAGTGTTTTAAGCATGTAAATGTCTCTATTCAATAAAGGCTGGCGATAGCAAAATATTTTGTATAATTTTTTAAAAGATGCAAAATTTTTCAATACTGCCAGTTTGGAGAACTTCAGTTTGCTTAGCTATGTCAATTTCATTATCAGTTCTCTGTACACAAATAGGGTAACTCCAATTTGAGTGGTTTGAGACTGATGCCTTGTAGACTAGCTGTAAAACGTATTGCAGATTTCCATAGTTCTCCCCAACATTATTGACATATATGACTACATATGTGTATGCATAGTGTGATCAGGGTCAAAAATTCAGTAAACTGCATGTTTGGAGTTGTTTTACAGTATGAAAGACAACTCTCAATAAATCTCTTTCTGTACATGAATCTGTTCTCGTGGACGAGTAATGCAGCTAGCGATTTTGGGCCGTGGCGTCACTCGGGGATGCGCGGGAGACCTTTTTTGCCCTGAGTGCAGGGAGAGTATCTAGGCGCGGCTTTCCAGATTAATGAGTTGGCGAGTGCGAGGCAATTGATTGTGAAGCAATTGTGTGCGAGGCGAATGATTGCGAGGTGATTGATTGTGAGTGAGAGGCGATTGGTTGCGAGGCAATTGGTTGCGAGTGCGAAGCAATTGGTTGCGAGTGCGAGGCGATTGATTGCAAAGTGAATGTGAGGCAATTGATTTCGAGGCAAGTGCAAGGCAATTGAGTGCGAGGCGATTAACTGCGAGGCAATTAATTGCGAGGCAATTAATTGCAAGGCAATTGATTGCGAGGTGAGTACAAGGGGATTGATTGCGAGGCGGGTGCGGGCCGATTGATTGAGAGTGCGAAGTGATTGATTGCGAAGCAAGTATATATATATAGCAAGTATATATATATATATAGAATAGTTTAAAAGAAGATAAAAATTATGACTATTATACTTACACTACTAATAGTTTCGTGTTAAAAAACATTCATCAGTGGACTATATATAAATATATATATATACTCATCAATTATTCTATATGCACTGCCTTTACAGCATTGAGCACTTTTTTAGTCAAAGGACTTCACTTGATATATTAGTATATATATATATATATATATATATATATATATATATATATATATATATAACTAACTAGAGTGTGGAATAGGTTAATGTTACTTATCTTTGTTCCAGATTGATGTTTTATTCTGGGGTCACGACAGGTCTGTTTCGTGCTGGTGCACTCTTCAGGTGACTTGTGTTGAACACAAGTCACCTGAAGAGTGCACCAGCACGAAACAGACCTGTCGTGACCCCAGAATAAAACATCAATCTGGAACAAAGATAAGTAACATTAACCTATTCCACACTCTAGTTAGTTATAACACTCCGCACTTTTTAGAGCGTAGAGTGCTGTTAGCAGTAGGCCTGACAACTTATCTATTATATATATATATATATATATATACTGTATATATATATATATACATATATATATTTATATATATATATACATATATATATATATAAATATATATACATATACATGTATATATATATATATTTATATATACATGTATATGTAAATATATATATTTTTAGTTTCTTTATATTTATATACATGTATATAGACTATAAAATCTGAGCTTTTAAAGCTAACATTAAGCTTGTATTGTAGTTTTTTGTTTCTGATACTTTACTCAAATTGTGCTTTGTCTAGTTCCTGTTCATGTTTTTGATCTCATGTACATTATTTTTGTCTAGTGTATCAACTGTCTACAGATTAGTTTTTGTATAAGATGATCTAAACACAACAACTATTCTAGCACACCACCTAAAACTTTATACTTGAAAGAAGCTGACAAAATTTAACAAAATTCGACAAAACAAGAAATAAAATAATAAAATACAATTATAGTAAGTTAGTAAGAATTATATTTAGTAAATTAGTGTACATACCCTGATCATCAACTCTTTTTAAAAATGGTAATTAAGAAGTCAGTAGGTGTTTCGCGAGCAACCCTAAACAGTTTTTTCTAAGCATTACAAATGGCGAGTTTGAAGTTAGCTTCTTTCTACTTGCTACTCTATCAGGGCACCTCATCTAAAGCTCCTTTAATTGAAATAGTTTTTAAAAACATTGTAATAATAAAATGCATGCTTAAAACTGGTCAGTATCATCTTTTTGTATTTTTATGCTTATGGAGAAGTTTTTACTGAGTCCTCTTTACGTTATTATATGCATCAGTAATCTTCCTAGTTCCAAGCTCTTCTTAATTGTCATAACTTTTCAGTAGTGCAGTTGCCCTTAAACTGTTAACATTTAGGACTCATGTCTGCAGTCTGTATATAGTTAGCAAGTTCCAGCGATAGCTGTAATTGCTATTTCACACTAGAGAGTTCTAGAGTTATTTTATAAGAGTGTGCTTTATGGCAGGATATTTAACATTTATGGAGTTAAATTCTGGGCACTCTAACTGCTCAACATTAGGCAGTACTGCAGTATATTCTTCATTATGATACTGATTCTCAGCCCATCTATAGTAGTTACATACAACAACAATTGTGAGTTGCATGGACATATCTACTTTTGCTATTGTGACATGTACATTCTAAATGCTAAAATGATTACGGTGTTTTTCCTCGTAGTATTATGCACAGGGCAGGCTAATTTTGAAATTCATCTAATAATTTGGGGATCCATATTTTTATTACATTTATAGAATGTACATTGGTCATGTTTTATGTTGCCACTTTTTAACCCGTGATTGGCACCTTATGAAACTTATGTTCAGAATTTCACTTGTTCCATAATTCTTCAACTCACTAATTGTTCACTTGTCAATTACAGTGTAAAATCAATAATCTGTTGCCGAAACAAAGCTAATAACCACCATATTGACATAGTTTCTCAAGCAAGTTCAATCATTGAGTTATTCATTTTCTAGCTATTGAGACTAAAGTTAATAGCATAACAATCAGCTCACGTTCATGGCTAGCGTTATCTATTGTTTGCCTAGGCTGAGTAGTAGAGACCTTAGAAACCTTATCACCTTTGCTTGTAGATAGCAAAATAGGTTCCTCCATACTAAATCACTGCTCATTTTCTAATTCCATAGTAGAAGACGTAGTTGATGAAATGATGGCTAAGCTAAATTTGCATTGTCTAGTTGCTTCATTGATCATTGTTGGAGCCCAGTCTATGATTGACGGTAAGTACTTGCTGTTTTCTACTGCTGAAACAAACTTGAAACTTTTTTGCAAAGTTTACATTCAAGTAACATTGATTCTGATTACATTCAAGTGTCTATGATATTTATCAAAAGTGTTATCAAAATTTATTTCGAAGCAGGTGCTATATTGTGTATTTGGCAATATTTTATTTTGTGTTTTCTTAGATCGCGTGTCTATCTCTCTGGCTATACAGAAGTAGTAATTTAAGGTCATAAAGATACAATACAAAAGGTATCAGATCTTGATGACCATCATCAGTTACCTTTTCCGTAATTGCAAGCTATGCCGTGGCTCTGCTCCCTCTTAAGTGACAGTCTACATACAGAAGGGAATTTTTCTAAAGCCTAGCTCATACATATATCGTATACATTATGTGAAAAACTCCGCATTAAAAGGGTTTGAACAAATATTGGTTATTGGCGTAACAAAAGTTTATCTACTATTTATTGGTTTTCATGTATATTAACGTGTATAAGTAAGTAAAGCATGTATATTGGTGAAGTTTTGTGAATATGTCATAAAAACATGTAGTCTATAGCATGTGAGATTGGCACATGGTTGTATATTTTAACGACCACCACTTGCATGTACATTGTATCTCTGTATTATTTTTTTAATATAACTAGATGTTTCCAAGTTCTTTTGCTATGCTCTTATTATCTCATAGGATGTTTTATACTATTGGTAATGAAACTCATCTTATGACTCCAATAGCTGAAAGCAAAACAAGATCTATTCCCAAAAATATAGCATTTTGTTTTACTATAAGTATTAAATGACCCAGCCACTATAGAAAACATTTACTTTATTGTTACAACGGTACTTTGACCGAGTCCTGGTTTAAAGATGTACATACATTTGTTAATAGGTTTACTTTAATTGCAGGTAACTTAGCACTAAACAAACCTGCAAGACAAAGTAGCAACTATTCTGATAGTAGCTACCATGCCCAAAAGGCTGTTGATGGAAACACAAATGGGTCTGACTTCTCTCACACTAAAATAAAGGCTAACCAGTGGTGGACAGTAGATTTAAAAGAACAGTATGAAATTACCAACATCGAACTTTACAACAGAAATGAGGGTAAGATATTTATAATTATCGCTTTTTTATTCAAGTTTTTAAAGTTTGACACAGATGAATTCATAAACTAACTTTTTTTTATAATTGCACAATAGGCTGTGACTACGAGACTCTATGTTATGTTTTTAGAGAGGTCTCGCCTGCAGAAGGTCTACATCCTCACGTCAAATCAGTCTATGCCTCCAGATCCTAATCCAACATCAAATAAATGGACAGTTAGGTACTACCACCATCCACCTTATGAAGCAATTGGTAACATCATATTAGAAGAAGAAGTCTTTATAAGGCATGTGGCTGTGTTCAGTGCTCATGATAAAGGACTCACTCTAGCTGAGGTCAAGGTCTATGCCTATAGTGAGTAGTTAGCTACACGTATATCGGGAGTGGCTGGATTAAAATAAACATATTAATAAGTAAAGAGTTCAACTCATAATTTTACTTTATTTCTAAAGAATAACTTGAAATCAAAGTTCTTGACTACTTAATTACTAGCATATAACCAGTACCTTGATCCCACATCTCCGTGATTTGGGATATGATATTAGCAGGGAGATTTGTTACGGTCCTCTGAGGTAGAGCATGTGAGAGCGGCTGAGGAGTATTATTTATTCATTGGTACCGTCAACAGATGGCAATGTAGTCCCGAGGGGTTTCCTGTGCTGCAAAACGGTTCCTTGTCCTTTTCCATCTTAGAGGGCACTAGGGATTTTTCAAAGCCACTGAGACTAGAAAGTAGAGGTTTAGGCTCTACTTAGGGCGCTCAGTTCATACCAAGCCTGCTTAGGAGAGAGGCCGAACTGAGCTTGTAGCGCTTCAAAGCTGGCCTCTACTCGTCAGCTTGTCTCTAGTTCTCCACTTTCTCCCACAGAGCTTCTGGGCAGTAGAGCCCAGTCATTTGCTTCGACTGTCATCTAAAATTGGCTGATGAAGTATTCCATGTATTTCAATCCAGAGAACTGAAGTGATTTAAACTGGTGAGCTGGGAGCTGAGGGCAGCAGCATCTTCCTCTTTAGTACCACAGGAAAACAGTCTGCACCTCTGTCTGCATTCCTAGTGTATTTAGCATTCATTCTATTGGCAACCCTTACCAGACTACCTTGCAGACTCTTGGAGGCAGGCTGCCGTTTGGGTAGCTAAAGATCCTCGTGATCCAAAAGTGATCTGACCTCAAAGCACTCATTTTTCACTCGCTCTCTCCTTACTATTACTCGGATAGCCTCGGTTCGAGCAGCTCTTGCTTTACTATCACTAAGATAGCATCTGTTGAAACATCCAGAGAGTTGCTGCTTTTTGTGAACACGAGATCTGTGGTTTAACCACTGTCACAAGTGCAAAGGAAACTGCTTAGTTCCCTTCACTGCTCCACAAGGATAAAAAACACTGAGCGCATCTCAGTAAAATATATATATTTGATAATACATATAAGCACAGAAGCAATTCATTATGTGCGCATACAATGAACAGCATTCAAGAGACTGCCAGAGATCTCTGCAATCTTTGGTTTATCGGAGCTCCTTATATGCACTTTTGTCTTTGCCTGGCTCCCCCACTTTGGTGGATAGTAGCATCTTGGTTTTGGCAGCCAAACCTCAGCTGACCAAAACTCTTAATCCAAGGTTGCTACTTCAAGCAGCGCTTCAGCTTGGTTGTGACATCGGCTTTGAGGTCGGCTAGGAACCTGGCCCTCGCTTTAGCGATCTTGCGCCGCAATTCTTTATAATAGTTCAGAAGAAAGTTGGTTGTTTCAAGTAAAAGAGAAATGAGAAACACTTACAGCGTTGTATTCATAAGATTGTTATTAAAATCTACACTCTGTTTTTAATCCGTGACTTTTTCATAGAGCAATTTTTAAAATAAAGTTTTTCTCTAAGTAAAATGCTGCTTAGAAAATGTTTGTGATAAATAAACTAACGTCTTGCTTTTGCTCTAATTATGGCAGTGGATATTAATTGCTCTGTTGTCAGCTTATAAGCAATGAACCCTAGGCTGTTTGGACTATGGGTAAAAAGGTTTTAAAATTCTGTTATATTTGTTCAGTTTATATTATAACTAATAATTTACTTTATATTTGAAGCTTTCTCAATATTTTTTTATCAAGCTAACCATTTTGAGTATATTAGTCTTAAAAAATGTTCCACATTATTTACTTTTCGTTATGATTTTTGAAATCGTGCTGCGTTTAATGATTTGATTTGGTTTATTAATATTGTTCGTCAAACAAACTGCAAACATGTTCTAGAGCAGCTTTACAGCACATAAAAAATTATTATTAGCTCTGAAATATTTTTTAAATAAAGTTTTCAAAACGCCAACAATTTTTTCTGTTCAAAGGTAAAACGTGTATGAGCTCTGCTGAACTCTTATTGTATTCTTGTTCCAAACTGCTAATTTCAAGTTACCGAAAACAGGGTTTTAATTTGTTAACTTACAATATCAGCAGTATCTAATGTTCATTTAGCCAACATATTAATTTCTTGCCACTAACTTTCTGGTCTTATAATGATAACTGTTTCAGGCCTTGATCAGTTAATACAAATGCTTACATCATGCTTTTGGAAAAGCGCCAACCTAGATTTGAGAGTAATGACTTGTTTTGTTACAGGAAACCTAGCCTACAAGTGCAGAGCTTCTCAGTCCACCACCTATGGTAATTATCTTGCGGAAAAAGCTGTAGATGGTATCCTATATGGAAGACTGGCCTTTAGTAATGCAAATGGAAATAGCAGCTGGTGGAGGGTTGATCTGAGAGAAGATAGATCAGTGGCACTAGTAGAACTCTATATCGGGACTGGTGAAGCAAGTGAGTGTACCTACTATTAATACTTAGTCTAATCAAACAGATAATGATTAAAGTTGTAACTACATATTGTAGCCTTCATTTTTAGACTAATCTCAGAGGTAAGATGAGAATTATTGGCATATTCCTTAGTCACTTCTAGTTGATTATTTACATATGGCTTTCATGACCTGTTCTTATTTGGTATTTTCATTTTATTCTCCAAGCTTCAAAATAACAGCAGTGTTGTCTTTTCATAATAGTTTCTACTGTCTTTAATTTTATAAAAACATTAAAGGCGCTGTAATCTACAACTTCACTAAATTATAAAATAAATTTTAAATTAGGTTTTTTTTCATAGTTTGTAAGTCAATTCTAAATTAGCACAAAATTTTATACTTTCAAGACCACCGATGGCATGTACATTGCATTTGTGTAGTATTTTTTTGATATAACAAAACATTCCAAGCTCTTGTGCTGAGCTTTGGTTTTCCTACATGATTTTTCATAGTGTTTGTAATGGAAATCTTATGACTCCATTAGCTGAAAGCAAAACATAATCTATTCTCAAAAGTATAGATTTTGTTTCGCGAAATGCTATATTTGTTAAAAAATATAAAATAAAATGTTAAATGCTAAAAATGTTAAAGAACTCAACAACTATAAAAAACTTTTACTTTAACCTTACAAGGGTACTTTGACAAACTCCTGGTTTAAATAAGTACATACTTTTGGTTGATAGTTTAACTCTGTTTGCAGGTAACGTAGCATTAAACAAGCCTGCAAGACAAAGTAGCAATTATTCTGACAGTAGCTACCATGCCCAAAAAGCTGTTGATGGAAACACAGATGGATTCGACTTCTCTCACACTGAATTAAAAGCCAACCAATGGTGGATGGTAGATTTAGGCAGGCAGTATGAAGTTACTGAGATTAAACTCTACAATAGAAATACTGGTAAGATACTTATAAACATATTTTTCTATTCATGTTTTGAAGGTTTAACATTGTTGAGTCCACCAGCTAACTTTTATCATTATACGATAATTTTTATGCTGTAAGTAATTAACTCTGTGTTTTGTCTTTAGACAGCAATCGTCTACAGCAAGTCTATATCCTCACATCAATCGATTCATCACCTTTAGACCCTGATCCGAGCTCAGATAAATGGACAGTTAGGTCCTACCATAAATCACCATATGGAGCAATTGGTAACATCACAGTAGAAGAAGGGGTCTTTGCAAGGCATGTGGCTGTGTTTAGTTTGCATGATAAAGGAGTCACTCTGGCAGAGGTCATGGTCTACGCCTATAGTGAGTAGTTAGTTATGTAGGGGATAGTTTGGTTAAAATAAATTTGTAAATAAATAATTATTTCACTTCCTAATATTACTTCAATTCTAAAGAATAACTTGAAATCAAATGTATTGAGTATTTAATTACTTGCATATAACTAGTATCTTGATCTCACATCTTCCGGGAAATGTAGAATGAACAAGGTAGAGCATGTGGGACAAACCTCTGAGGAGTATCACCTATACATATCTTTCAATTCAAAGTGCTGAAATGTTTTAACCTTTTGAACCATGGTTGTTCTTGTAAATGCGTGTCAGTAACCTTGGGCAACTAGTCCATCGATCCGAAATTTTGGAACTTTTTTTTATATATATCAAAATGTGCTTATAACACAATGATATTTAGTGAATACTAGTAAAAAAGTAGGGAAACCCACGGCAATTGTCATCACACAGAAAAAAAACAGTAGTTCACCATTTTTTGGGCTAAAACTAGAAAATTTTGAATGATTTTCAAAACCCGTAAAGACATTTACAATGTTATTGTCACTATCAAGCGCATGTTCATTATTGTTTACTGACTCAAAATATACTGGGAAATTATGTTTAGTATCATAAAATTTTTCATTTGCATCACAATCATTTATGACCTACCAACAAATGAGCTGTATCGATTTTTTTGCCATATTGGTCTAAGAAATATGTTATTATAAAAAAGGAGGTAGATAAAGATATTTGGGAACTGTTGCAAATGGAAGTGAAATTATTGGTTTAACATCCTGTGCAAGAATTAATTTGATTGGTTTATGCTGTTACTTAGAAATGGAGTTTGTAAGCAGAGCCTTGATAATGCCGGAATTCTGGTAATTAGAGTTTTTAACACACCCTATGCAATACCGGAATACTGGCCATTAGGTTTGAAAGGGTTAAACTGGCAGCTGGGTGCTGGGGCACAAACATCATCATCTTTAGTACCTCAGAAAAATGTTCTGCACCTCTGTCTGCACCCCGAGCCTATCGAGTGTTCATTTTATTGCCAACCCTTACCAGAGTACCTTGCAGACCTTGCAGGCTGCTCTTTGGGCAGCCTGCTTCCAAGAGACACATTTTTCATGATCAGAATGTATAGTCATACCTCAAAGCATTACTTTTGTATTTTAAAGCACAGTTTCGTATTCATGAGATTGTTATTAAAATGTAAAGTCTGTTTGTAATCCATGACCTTTCCTTAGAGCAATTTTAAAAATGAGGTTTTTCTATAAGTAAAACGCTGCTTAAAAAATATTTATGAGAGATAAACTGACCTATTACTTTCAAATGAAACTAGTTGCATATAAATAGCTGGCAACAACAGCATAAATTTGCTTCTATCAACCTATAATAGTTTGTTTTCTTAAACATTTTTCATCAATATTCAGTATTTTACAGTTTTACAGTATTTTATCAAACAAACTGCTAACTGCAAATTCATCAAAGTTCACACCAATGCCTTTGCTTCTCAAAATCAATTTTACTTCAAAGGCTTAGTCAGGGTTGTGGTAAGTTGTTGTAGAACTAAATCAGCTTTGCTCTGGTTTAGAAAAAGTATCGATGATGTTGAATTTAATAAGAACATGTTTCCTATAAAAAATGAAAAGGGTACTAATTATCATTTTGCTAGCAGGTATAATGGCTAGAATAAATGCATAAAAAAAGTATAAATGTTGTTCAATGATGTTCAATAAAATCGGCGAGCTTGAACAACAACACTCACAAAAGGTTTTGTCATAAAAGATTGCTAAGTTTTTAAAACAATGAGTGTTCCAACTAAACTTCCAGTTCTGTAGAAAATGCATATCTTGTAAAAAAACTAAAAAGTCAAACAACAATTTGAATTGCAAAAAAGTGATAGCTAAAATTACCATCAGAGTAATTGAAAGTTGTTTTCATAAAATCCTTGTCAAATTAAAACTATGCCCAGTAAGTGAAGGCAAAAGTGCCTTTAGTTTTTAACTTTCAGTGAGTTTATGGCTCAACAACAAATTAAAAGTTTTCATATTTGTGTCAAATGTTACAGAGTAATCAACATGAATTTTTACTGAAGTACTACCATTTTTTGTCACAATACATTCATAAGAATACTTAGATAAGAATAAGATTAAAATAGTGTATATCTCATTGTACCGATTTAATAAGTTTGCAGGATGTTATTAGCTGATAGAACTTACAAGTGAAAATTTACTTAGTATTAAATACAACTTATCATAGACTTCAATTGTTTTGCTAAATAACAAAGAAGAACAAAAAATACAACTAGTAGAGTAATAAATACCATATATATATATAAGTATGTTTAAAAACTTACCAACTTTAATGCTACAATGTTTAACACAGGTAAATTATGCTTTTTGAATTAACTCATAACTTTATTTTATAGATTTGACAATTTAAGTTGTTAAAAAATTACAATATAGAAAAATAGTCTGTGAAACAACTTACATGTATTTACTACATAACGTGGCAGGTCAACCCATTTCATAGTCAATTCATTTGTTGATATACCAGCTTTTTATAATAGGATGCTGCATACTCAACCGCACTCTTGTAGTATTGGCCATGGAAATTGGTTGGCCTATCCTCTCTAATAACAGTTTGCACACATTGGCAATTTACATACATATTCACTTACTGACAGTCTACTCCAAACTGAACTAATCACTGCTTCTCGACAATTTTGTTAATATAGATCTTGCAGATGAAAAACTAAAGTGCAAAATAACTCTTTCACATTTTGTAGCGGAGAGGTTTCAGCACATGAATTTGCTCAGTTCAGCTGAACAGATTTCTGAAACCATACCTAAGGAATGGACCGATTCATCGACATATCTTGGTACTGGTGTATACAACCCAGTAGCAGTGTTTAGTTTTGATTCTAGCAATTCCATCAGACACCTTAGAGTGACTGCAGGGCATACCGACAATAACGTAACTTTGAAGGAAGTGCAAGTTTTCGAGTATCCAAGTAAGTGTCCACATTGGTAGTTAGCCAGCAGGACTAGCACAAACTTTTCAAAAATCTCTCAGCTAACTAGGATATTTATGCTATAATATCAGAAAGCTTGTCACCTTATACTCTTGCCAGCAAGTGTCTTGTAAACTTTCTAGTTGGCTCAAGTTTACAAAATCCGTCCTCTCATATTAACTATAAAATATGACTTGCATGTAAGTAATATGTAATCTACCTGTAAGTTAATCATCATTGTGTGCTGCATAACACTTTATTGATTATGCTAATCTATGAATTTTATAATAATAAGATGAATATTATCTTGTTGCAGAAACATTTTGAATATGATCAAATTTTAGATATGACTGCTGCAATTAGGATTATCATACAGATAAAAAAAAACTTTTAGACAAATTAAACTCACATATTTCTAAACCGGAACTTGTATATAATTTTAGGACACAATCATGCTCTGAATAAGACAACAGCTCAGGCCGATACATATAACAATGAAATTAAGTATAGATCAAACATTGCTGTTGATGGATTAAAAGACACGTTTAGCCACACTGCAGTTTGTTCCAACAGATGGTGGAAAGTAGACCTTGGGAAAAACATTATCTTTCAATATGCTAAAATATATGTGAGATCTGGCTCGGAGTGTGATGAAGGAGAGTGTGGTAAGTTCCATAATTATATCGATTAGTCTGATGTTTTGTTAATAGTTATTGGTCCACAGTTACATCATAAGCCTAGAGCTAACTCATATAATAGACACAACATTAGGGCTTCAAAATTTACTCTTGTTGTTCCAAGACTCGCAAGTCTCAGTTTATCAATTTAAAGTCAAATTTTACAATTTAGCAATTTGTTGCAATATAATTATAATTATTATTGGTTCGTGTTTCATTTTGAAAATACTTCCCTTTTCTAATAATTGTTTTCATTTTGAATTTTTCATAACACTGTATTAGTCTCTAGCCCTTCATTGTGGTTTAATCGGTGCTCTTTGATTTGATTTTTCAATTTCCTTAACACCTTTTTCTATCAATGCATTTGTGAGGACCAAAATTATTTTTTGCCTCAAGCAAGCTCAAGTTTATTACCGTTAAATTTAAATTTTCCGAGCAATTTTTTTTCTGTAGGTTTTAAGAAAATAGTCTGAGTTGAACGGCAACCTGTAACCTCATAATTTGATGTAACTCACTTATTCACTTTAAACAGCTCAGTAACACCCATTGTCTCCACAATTATAGTTTTTGTTTATGATCCTGTATTGTTGTTTTAGTTAACAGAATGAAAAAAGTAACATATATCACCAACCACAAAGACTCCAGTCAACCACCAAATAATTACACAGATGGTTGGAAAACATGCATGTACTTGGAGGATCCTCTAGGAGCTGAATTTACTGTGACATGTCAAGATGGTAAAACTCCTTACAGTAGACAGTTTGCTATTTCAGTAGGACATAATAAAGGAGTCGCACTCAGAGAGGTCGAAGTTTATGGATACAGTGAGTATGTTTAATACTTTCTCTAAACTGGTTCTCATTGTGTCATTTTAGTTATCTTGTTCTTTTAATATGTAAGTATTTTCCTCTGCTTTGGCTAACAGTGTTTAAAATTGTTAAACATACATTGTAGGCCTAGTTGTTAAATTTGTTCTATAGTTGTGACAATAGCTATGTGAAATCTGTTATAGTTTGCTGCTTGAATATTTTCCATATAAAATATTTCATAAATTTGTGAAAATGCTTTAATTCAAATTCTTACTGTTTTTGAAAGATACGCATATCAGTTTTGAATATGTATTCATGCGATTTTTCTAAACATTATACGATTCTTCTTCTAAGTTTTGAGTTTGTAGCCTAACACCTTAGTCAGCACAACAAAGGTATCATAGTATCACAATACTTTTATTATCTGGGCAATAGCTTTTAGCAGGTTAAAAGAAAACATAATGGACTAATTTAGCAGGCAAGTTTAAAAAAGAAAAGACGAAAATTTTCCTTAAACGAAAATTTAAGGAAAAGATTCCAGCACTGAGTTTTGTTTTTTGTTAGTGGAATAAATATTTTTCAGTTGAACTATTTTTAAATTGACCTACTATATCGAAATTCCAAATTCTCCCAATTTATTTGTGATAAATTAGCAACTATATCCAATTAAGCTAACAGTTTATTTGTACCAATGTAACTCATATCAACCAGTTATTAAAAAAATATTTTCAGAAGCTAAAGGTAACTTTTCTACAAAGATTTGTAACAAGTTATGCTCGTCTTATCATGAGCAATACTGTTGATACCGGTTGAACATGAGCTAATTGTCATATTTTATTAATTATTCTTAAACACAAAGTTTATCAAACAATATGAAGAAAAATTACATAAATTTGGTATTGTGCTGTACAGATAATAAAGTTGCAGATATATTTATCATGCAAAGCTCTTCCAATGTTATTATTAGTAGAGTTGCATACAACACCGTTTAAGAACACTACTGCAAAAACTCAAGTCGACTCGACTACTGCACCTAAATATGACCTTCAAGTATTTTTTAAGTTATCTTATTTACTAATTAGCTGAGATTAATTTAGTTCATTTATATGTGAGATTCCTTTTAATTCACCCCTGCCATGCCATGTTTCAGTCTGAAGATCTTTGATCATTCAACTATTTCAATATATTGTTGGAGATCTAGACTACTTTTGTCTGGTGTTCAGTGTGAAGTCTTGTTTGAAGAACTTTGAAGAATTGTTGAGTTTTGAAGAACTGTTGTCACTCTGGAGTTTGTTTTTAGATCAACCACTAGTGAAGCAGGAAGGTTTTGGGATAGACCAATCAGGATACAGAAACGTTGTCATTACTTTTCCTAAATGGAAGAACATTGTAAAAGATAAACCATGGATCTACAATACCCTTCCCAATTCTTTCCAAAATTTGACGTGAGGAGCCTTTATAAGTTTAATCAAATTTTGTTTTAGCTTTTTCTGTTTATCAATAACTTCTAAAAACTAAACAATAAAAACTGTATGTTTGCTGAAGTTTATATCTTAGCTATTGTAACTGTATTTTTGTAGATACACTCTGAGTGTAGATGGTCATAACCCATGTGATTCTATAGGAGATAATAACACCACGGTTAGTTTCAGCTGGCCAAAAACAAAGATTGCAAGGACGTCAGGCAAGTTTGAAATATCTTGTCGGACAGATGAAGGAGTATGTCCAGGGCCAATCACATATGGAATATTTGAAAGAGGCAGACTATGCACAGGTGAAAAAAGTTTAGAATTGCTACAGCTGGAACTAAAAGAGTGAAAATAGAAATGTCTAAATCTATTTTTAGAGCTGCTATGTTTCTACATATGTGTGTATATGAGCCATGCAAGTGGCTGATTCCTGCAAGATTGTGAACAGTTTTTATTTGCATGAATCAAATTTTATATACTGAAATAAAAACTGCTAAAATTATTAATAGATATGATTTAATAAAAGCCTATTATATTTTAGCTCCGGGTAATGTTGAGCCATTAATTAATGAAATTCCCTCAGGACCTTTAATAAAAGAAGATAGAAAAAGAGTGTATGAGTACACCATCAGTTGGGAGGTAAAATCATTTACCATTTGTACATGTATACGTTAAAACTTGATCATAAAAACGATGATACTTTTGGTATTTCTTTCAATAACTCCATTTCTGGTATATTTACATGTTTTAGGAACCAGTTATCAACTGTGATTACCTACACTCTACTCACCCATATATCTACAAATTGAACAATGGGCCAGAGATGTTTGCCAATGATACTAAAGTTGTTGTTCAAGCAGATGCTGGAACAAATGCAAGTTTTGAGATTAAAGCACAGAATGCAGACAACTTGACTTCCAATTTTACTATCATAATATTTCAAGCCCTTTCAGCAGGTCAGAATAAATGAAAACTTATTTTCATTTATATTAGTAGAGTATATTCTTAAAGTTACATAGATTACACAATGATTAAATTGGGTAAGGTATGTTGAATGTTGACACTAAATACATTCAAACATGGTGTTGCATCAGCTAAGGTCAAGGCACACAATTTAAAAATTGTGTGTTTTTTCAAAATGTAACTACCTAAGTTTAACTTCAAAACTAAATGTGAGTTGAACCAGACTAATTCTTATTGAGTTAATCGCTCAGCAATAATGTTCTTTTTGACATTTTTACTGATGTAGGAAATCTGAAAACATTTCAGTCACCTTTTTTTATTTGCGTACTTATAAAAATTTACTTATGTTTGTGAACTTTTAGCCTCAAGCCAGCCAACAGATGTTCAGCTAAAAACTTCAACTAGGAATAGTTGTGTAGCTATGAGCTGGAACAAACCAGTACATTCCAACGGCAGAATAACAGGTTATCAGGTAAAAGTTTTACTAGAATTATATTGATCTGTTAGTCACTTGCTATCATATTCATTTCCATATGTTTACCTTTTATTAGACAAAGTGTACTGGTAACTCTACATGGAGCTTGCCTAGTAGCAACACCTCAAAGGAGATATGTGGATATCCAGCTTATACACTAGTACACTGTAGTGTGAGAGCTAATACTAAGGCATCTAGCGAGGGAGATGAATCAGCTTCAAATTATACGCATACTAACTGTGAAGGTAGGCAATTTATCTTAAGTTTTGCAGTACATTAATGCACGAGTATTTTGAGGGCCAACAGAAATTTTTACGGTGCATTTAGTATGTTTATGAATTTGAAAGTTTTATTTTGCCGCAAGGATTTGAATGACTGCTTGTAATACTGTACTATTCTGGGCTAAGAGTGGTGCAACAGTAGCATAATACTAGACATGAACTAATTTTGACCACCACTATTGCAGAGGAATGGCTAGATGTGAGTGGAAGTATGATGCAGTCTGTTGTGAGGTTAGAAAGCATTGGATATGTTACACTAAATAACAGCTTTAATGTTTGACTTGGGTTACAAAATGCTTTGAAGATTATAACTCGCAAAGTGTAAAATAAAACATACATAAACAGAAGTCATACAATTAATTCTGAAGTAAAAGCCAACCAAGGCAATTAAATAGAGCAAATCATTACAAAGGTGCATCTTAGACCCTATCATCCAGCTGCTTTATAACACTGGAGTATGAAAAGTAGCCTTCCAAAAGAATGCTGTCTGCCACTGCAATCATGCCATTTTAAGCATTTTCACAATTTCCTTTTGCACAATCCTTAAAAATGATGACAGCGATACAATATCAAGTAGAAATACATTTTGATAAATAAAGGAAAGCTTAAAAGGTTGGAAGTATATAAATAGTAGTTGAATTTGAATGGCAATTATTAGGCCTGTTTCTCGATCATTGTTCAATGAGGGCTGCGTATAGGCCTAGGTAAATATCTTATTATGCTGGCTGGAGCAATGTTAGCTGAAAACTGTTATCATGCCACACTAAAAGTTGTAGGTCGAGCTTACATTTCTTAATAAAAAAATTCTTGTTTGTTGCTTTCATTATTTACAGAATTTACCAAAGAATGGTGCCATGTATTTTCTTTTCTTAAAATATGGCTCATCACTTTGTGCAGTTTATATTTTTACAAATGCTGAATATCAGTTTGTTTAACTCCTTCCTTTGCAACATTTTAGCACCCACAGTTGAGAAAGATGACTATTATTACGCTAATGACACAGCTACACGTATTGATGGATCACTAAGACGAAAAGTTCTAATAATTGTGAATGAAAGCGTGAGTCTATTTAGATTTATGTACCTTTCAACTCACATTTTCTCTTTCATTGCTTGAAAATAAGCAATAATTTTGTGCCTGCCATTTTCCTAAAATAACCATTTCTAATTTTTATCTTTGGTCAAATTATAATCTTTTCCAGTTTTTACATGCGTTTAAAAACATAATTACTTTTAAACTATGTCATAAATTTTCCTTAAAGTAGTTTTTTGTTGATTAGTTGTTTTCCCATAGGTTTTACCTAATTTTTATTTATATTTCAAGTTTTGTCAAACCTGTTATTTACTTCATCCTAGTATTCTAAATATTAATCGAGGGTTTTATTGCTTTTTATTGAACAAGTTTCTTTGATTACTCACTATAAACTATTGAACAAAATATGTATATATATAATAAGTACCTTTTAAGGAAATAAGCAGCTAAAGTTTAGTTGAAAAAGAATTACTGCAAAAATTTTAACCAGACCCTGTAATTAGATTTTATACGGTGTAATGATTATGTTTTGTTTAAATAAGACGTTAAACAATTTTATTCTATTTTATCACAAGCTTTGTCTCAAAAACATGAGCTTTATAAATAGATCACAGTTAGCTAACTCTAAGCAAGGAATTGTTCCAAAAAATATACTTCTGTTCAAGAACTATTTCAATGTACTAGTAAAAAGTGTGTAAGTTTGCCTAGCAAGTTATCTGAAAATTTATTTATTATGCAGCATTTTATTATTTAAAGAGGACCTATCACTAAATTTTTGTAGATTTTATCAGATAATATTGGTATGTTTATATTATTTGCAATTGCTTTTCTTGCTTGAGGTGATCTGACTGCAGGTCTGTTTCAAAGAAAAAACCGATAAAACTGAATTACTGTTAGAATATTCAAAAAACCTAGTTGCTATCATTGCTAACGTTGATATACATGTAGGATATTGCTTTCAAGTTGCAGCATTGGGAGTTTCTATTTTGTCAGTCTCTTTGAAACTGTAGAAGTCATAATCACACTTTTGCATGACCCAAGAATTATAACTGCGACCAAGTTTTGCTGATTTTAACTTTCAATCAACTTTGCAGAGAGATCACCTCAATTATCCAAAGCAATTGCAAATGAGCAGAAATGATGAAATTTATTAAAGCTTTGTGCAAGCTTACCTTTAGTGTTTTTTTTAGTTTCAAACCATTTACTGTAATATGAGTAATTAGCAGTAACCAGAGGTAACATAAGTTATAGTAAATATTTTATTCAAGTAAAATAAATTTTTTAAAACAATGCTAGGTATATCATTAATAAATATATATTTTAGCAAGATTTAAAAGATTCAATTACCTAACTGAAATTTTTACAGTAAATGGAAACTTGCACAAAATTATTATTGCAACGAAACAAGCTCAAGAAATAGAGTATTTGTGATTAGCAAACTTTCATGATGTTCGTTAAATTTTAAGGTATTCAAAATTAGAACATGGAGTGGATAGCAGTGGCTATTGGTTTTATCTTACTCATACTGTTGTATGAACTACGTAACTCGATTTCTATTGACTTCAAAATTTTAGCCATTTTTTCTTTATTTGCATGTAAACTTGTAAAACAATTTCTCATGAGCCAACTGAGCTACACATCCATGTATAAAAACAATGTTGAAAAATTTATGTTCCAGAAAATACAATCCAACTGCTACAACTCCACCATTCAATGTAAGAAATCAAATGAGTCGTTCCATGATGGATGTGAATTTGATGACCTCAATGCTGTGACTAACTATACATTGTATGTCAAAATTGTGAACAACAAAGGTCAAAACACAACTCAGACAATACATGTTACAACTCTGCAACTGGGTAAGTAACTAAGGCATAAAAGAAAAACTGAGTTTTGACTAAAAAGGTGCAAGTTCAAGTAGATAAAAGGGCTATGACCAATGCAAATGTCAGATTCATCAAAAATATGCATTTCGAAAAATGAGCATGTCAATTTCTTGCCACCAAACTTGCCATGACCTTGCTAGAAAAATGTGAAAAACGTGTACCTGTAATGATCAGACCTGCAAAGAAATAAAGGAATAGATGTAAAACAAGCAAAAGATTTTTTCTTTTTAGATCCATAAAACAGAACATAATTTTATGTTATTTACTATAGTACACATCATATAACATTAAATATGCATCTGCTTCTGCGCTGCATCTGCTCAGCGGTTTTGCGCGTCTGGCCACTGTAGCGGCTGCTCTGAGCCATTTGAGTCACTGCTGGGTCGGCTCAGCAGTCTCTGCACTTCTAGCAGTTGCAGCATCTATTCTGGCCTGCTCTTGATGTACCTGTGTTTGTTCAACGGTTTCTGCTCTTTTAGCAGCTGCTATTCTGTTTTGTTGTAAGCGCAGCGGTGTTTGCTCGGCATTTTTTGCACTTCTAGCAGCTGCAGTAGCAGTTCTGTTTCGTTGTGGGCGTAGCTGTGTTTGCTCTGCAGTTTCTGCTCGTCTAGCTGCTGCTTTGCGAATATATTTATATATATATATATATACATATATATATATTTATCTATATATATTAAAACACATATTATATGCTCTATTGAATATTCTAACATACAAACATATGCAGTTTATAATTGGTAGTGTTAGACACAGGGAAGGAGCCTCCCAAGTTTTTTTACACCGGTATCAGCGTTTCTGATAAACTCCTCAACATCACTTTTCAAGTAGCAGCTGAGAGAAAACCCAGAAACTGCTTTGAAACTATACAAGACTATATCGGAGGCTGTTGACGGATATGGGTTTTTGGCAGATAGAATACAGAAGCAATTCTAAAGAGTAACCTGATTTCTCATCCGGCTCCACAGATGAAAGACATAGGATGTCTTTGTGATGACCTACATTAGCAAAGGCTCCATACTGGAGATGCCATTCTTGATGGCTTATCAATGCTCCTTAGATTTTTAGCCGCATGGTGTCTGAGTGGGTGGAAGACAACAGGTTGGCATTAAGAAGCTTTGGCAGTATGAAATGACAATAGACCTTCAAAAAGACAATTGCTCGCAAACCAAAATACTGTGTTTTATCTGACTCAACCAAATTTCCAGGAGCCAGTCTAATTCAAGAAATTAGCCGATTTACTGACTGTGAGCATTTACAATACCATCAATAATAATTGAGCAGTTCATTCTAACTAAGAAAGTCCCCAACTGTTCCAATCAGGCTCTCCTGTCTTCAAAGTAGCGAAATTGAGCCCAGGCATCATTGGCTGACTCGTGGGAGCAGCCGAGTCAGCTCTATATTAGCCTTCAGCTAGATTTCTCCATGCAAGACAGATGGGGTTTGAAGGCACCGTACAATATAGTGAGTTGTCGAAGGTACAGACCACTGAACCATCACTGATCAAAAGGAATTGCGCCAGCAACATTTGGAAAAAGATGCAGAGAACTGGAGATTCTGTACCATAGGCAGGGCTTTCACAAAATCCAGGAGAAATGTGTACTGGAGGTGCAACTGTCTACTCAAAGCTAGCTGAAATGGTGTGTAATATGCCTGCCGGCTTCATGAGAGCCTAATATATGGAAACACACACTTTAGCTCAGTCTGAAATGGGAATGATGTTGAGCCACTTCCAACTTACCTAATCTTAGTGTGGCATGAATTAATTGTTGGAAAGCCAGTCAAGAGTTGTGAGCTTTGACAGGCTGCTAAAAATAGTGAAACCAGAATGCATTTGATAAAGGGATATTTTGCTACTTACGATTGTTAGAGGAAAACCACACAAAACAGGACGTTCAATTTGAAGGTCATCTGATGGCAGAACCTTGCTATCTCTAGCGAATTGATCAGACACAAACCACCCCGTGATCTTCAAACTAACGGCAGACTGGAAAGAAACAATTGGGGATGCTAGGCTTACTCAAGGCTATGCTGCTAACAAGGGGCTAAGGCAAGCTTTGTTTATAACTGTTGAAAATGTACCAAAACTTATCACACTTTATGACCAAAGACAGAAAATATGCTCATGCTGGGCTGAGAGCAAAGGCTGCGGGATCAGTTAGAGTGTTACTCTACTTGTTGAGTTTTTTTCAGACAAGCTCAGGAAGATATACATTAGAGAGACCAAAAAGAGCCATCCCTGTACGCACCCGGTAACTGAGTATGGCTATCTAACAAGTGACTTAGGACCAACCAAAGCTGCATGCTTAGTACGTACATTGTAAGACCATACCAGGTCATTAAAGCTTAGGCCAATCATTTGTACTTTTTTAAATATGCAGTAGCAGTTTTTCATCTAGAACAAGATTTTTATTTAACATTTGAGCCTATGTCCAGAAAAATTAACTGGCCGCCGGCCGCTTTGGAACTCAGGAAACGGTCAAACATGAACAAAACTAGACTACTTTAGCTAGGCAAATACAGTCAGAAAACTGAGAATTATCTGGAAAGTTTTCTAACATCCAGCACTACGGCTATATGTGGAGACAACAGAAAAGCAGAGCAAAGAATAAAAGAGATCAAGGGATCGACAACTCTGTTGGATGGCAAAACCAAAGAACTTGCCAGAGCGAAATCCGACGAAGCTGATACTATCCCATCTGACCCAACTCTGGTGCCATTCAGCCATAATAGAAGATTTGTAACATGAACCAGAAAGCTAGAACAGTACAAAAATGTGATGTATCAAGCGGATGCAAAAGTAAACACAATTAGAGATCTGTCAATTAAAGGGTGGGGACCTGGTCTAGGTACCGCTGGTCTTCCTAGCAAATTGTGATTATACGGAGGGAGTGTGAGTACGGTAAGAGTTAGGAGGCTCATAGCTGAACCAACACAATAAACAGCTGGAAGATGACCCAGTATGATGAACAGCTCGACAAAAAGCTGAGTTGACAAACTTCAAGTTTGGTAGGAAACTGAGCTGGCTCAATGGACAGTTTGGCAAAAAGCAAATGAGACAATATTGAGGCAAGACATGTCAAGGCATGCCATAAAAGAAGGCGGAGTTGTCTTCGCTTTTGTTGATATATAAAAAATATAACATGGAGCTGTGCAAGCAACAAGCAGAGCATCTGTTCACATTTCATATGTACATTTCATTGTATGTGCTGATATACAAATACATACATATGCACTATATTTGACAACCACTGTGTAGTTGATTTGAGATTGTTGTGGTGAGCCATGAAGGCGAATATGGGAGTTTCTTTCCAATCAAACATAATATACTATAAAATAACATAATATGACCCAATAAAATATGTTATCACATAACAAAATATGATATTATCTAGTATAATACAGTATAAGATAATGTTGATTAGATCAAAAATATGCAAAAATTGGCTACTTGTTTCTACTATGCAGTTTAAACCGGTATAGATATATAAAAAAGTTTTAGTTAATTCTAAGAATGCACTCATTTCTTTTGGTGTTCACTATAACACTGATAGCGTTATTCACCATTGCATTAGAATGCTTGTTTAGATACTTGTGAATTATTAAATTTGATTTGCTTATTAAAGTTTTAATTATATAACTCTAGCAAAGTTTGTATTTTGCTGTAGAACCAAAAGACGAACCTACATTTTTGCTTGATTCCAACAGATCCTGTGTAACTGTCTACAACCTCACAGATCCAAAGATTCCAAATGGCAAGATTGTTAAATTTCAGGTACATTTTATACAAGCTATAGAACTACAGGATTATAGAATTACTTTTACTTATTGCAAAATTTACTTTTTTATAAATTAGAAAAGAAAATAAAATGACTAGGTCACATTTTTTTAGGTCATACATAAACTTAATGAACTTGAAAGTATAATCATTAAACAATTAACTATATTTATTATTTAGCAAAAATTTGGATTGAATTTTCTCAACTAGAACCATTAGTAGGCTTGAAGTTTTAGCTCAGCTTTAAACTAATACTAATTACTAGTTATAGAAGCAAATTGGACAGTAATAGGATTGTAAATGGTAAGTAAGATAATATATATTCTAACTCAATATTTTCAAAACAGGCTAAAATTTATATCCAGCTTCCCATTTGCACCTATCTTTATATGTTACAGCCTAAAAGTAAAACTTTGACCATATGACACAAACATAAATGGTGTCTCTAAGAATAATTTTGTACCACAATTAGGTCATAAATCACAGTTATTTTAATTACTTCCTGCACCACGTTTAGCTAGATGTCAAGTAAAGGTTACTTTAACCATTTGTAAGAGGCTTATCACAACCACTCTCTTATCATGCTTTACCTCATATCAGTTATAAAAGGTAAACTGCTGTAATAATTGTCGCTTCCCTTAAATGAAATTGTTTAGACAAGTCCTACAGGGACTTTTTAGTGCAAAAAAGTTTACCATGCAACGTGATCTGTATGTCATATGATGTTAAATCTGCTTTTGATTTTAACTGCAGTGCCTTCTTTTCACTAATAGCTTTTTTGGATAATTCGAAGACTCATAAAACTTATGTGTATTATTTTACGGTAATTACCACAACAAAAATGTAATTAAATAATTGTAATTTTTCTATTTAGTTTTCAACATGCTAATATTTAAATTACTTTTTTACAAAACAAGTTTGTTCATTTTAGCAAGTTCTGGTTGTATAATGCATTAATTTGTAGCAGCTTTAATGCATGGCAAATAATTATGATGAAAACAACAGCTAAAATTTTTTCTTTCAAGCTTGCTTTGAATAAATTAACATAACTTTTATTCACTTTGAAGGCTGAAAGACTCAGTTTTTAATCAAATGTGAATGTCGGGAAATATCAGTTAAAGGTCTTTAATAAAACTACATGTACTACTGTTGTGATGAATTTGCATTTTAGGTAAACTGTGGATTCGACTATACAAGCCTTACAGAAAAGACTGTGAAAAAGACGAGCAACCAAATATCCTTCTGTAACCTCCCATCAGGATCTAAAATTACTTGTATGGTGTCAGCAGAAAATGACCTTTACCGTAGTCCATTCAAAAATGATTCCATTTACACAAAAGTTGAAGGTAGGTTACTAGTTGTCACATGGTTTTTTTCTGCAGATTGAACCTTTTTTAATTAAAAAATTATTATTCTTTTAAAAAATTTATATAATGTAACATCTACATGTATGAACCTTTGTTTGGGTTGAATTATTTTATTATATATCATAAGATATTGGTAAAGCAAAAAGCCAAAATATGCACTGTGGTTGGGACTCACTGCTTGCACAAAATTGTGATAACTAGTTGTAAAGAAAAAAATGACTTGGTGTACCAACAAAGAACGCTGTGTAAGTACAAAGTGCAACATGTGAGCTAACTACATGTTTGCATATACCTTCGATATTTATTGTCGATGACCTAATGCTGACTTGAACCATTTGTGTTCTATAAAGACATGCATGTTTTCCACTAACTAGCAGTATTATCATTGTCTACGTCATAGACCTATTAACTATACTATAATTAATAGTTAATAGGTATACTATAACTAATAGTTAACATGACTAGTATAGTTAATAGTCTACATTTTAGCTAAAATTATTTCTTCTTGTCTTATTTTAGTCTTCTGGAGTTTCCTTTATCTCAGCGAGCACTAACAATTCTCTTCCAACTGATCAAAAACTGTTTTGGGCAAAAATATCATAGCTGCGCTAAGTTAGAGCGTAAAATATAATTATGATTATTGCAAGGTGATGAGTCATTTGTGAGACTTTTAGTAGAAGGTTTTCCAGAGTAGGTTATACTGATACTCGAAACGGCTATTATTATTGCTCGAAAATATATAGTCTTGTTTCAATGCTAAAGCTAAGCATATATTCTGCTAGCAATATGTTTAAGAATATAGTTTTTTGTACTCTAATTACAACTTTAAACCTTTTCTGCTAGCTGGCTGTGACTCAATATTAGTAGTCATTGTAGAATGCTCACTATCTTCCTGGTGACAGCAGGTTATTGTCAATACCATCTATTACCAATGTCGATTGGTCAAACACTATCTTCCAACAATTTTTTTCATAACAAATTTTACATTGTCATTAGGACAGGTAATATTGGATAATGCAATAATAATGTACACTTATCATACTAACGCTACATAAAAGGACCCGCAGAACTAATTACGAACATTATGATGTAAATTCTCTAAGCTTTTCTCCTAACCCCTCTCCTCATGTGTTTTTTAAGCTATATGGTTGGTCACCTTATCGTTTTCATTTTTTCTAATAAAAAAAATAACTGTGCAGTTTCATATATGTATCTTATGCATGAAAATTGCTAAAAAATTATTATAAATTAAAGAGGGTCTCTCATTATTGATTGATTGCCAATGCCCACAAATTTAAAGTGACTTTGAAACAACATATGTTTGGATTACTGGGATAGCTTAGGTCTATTGACTTTTAGCTGCTTTGTCTGCTGATTTGGGTTCGGCGCCATGATTAGCTCTGCTATTGCGCATACGGACCCTCAATTTTTACAAATTTCTTATATTTTATATGATGTATATTAAAATAATGAAAATAAATACGTACATACACTATACCATTTTATTATTACACACATTTCTAACTTATTTAGTTGTCAAGGAAACTGAAATGACAAGGTCATCATCTACATCTTCAACAGTGACTCTTCTGATTAAACCCTCACAGCTCAGTATTGATATCAAGTAAGGCAATTTATTAATTATATTGTCAATTTTTACTGTTGATCTTTATCAATAGCTTTTGTTGTGCAAACAAACTTTGGTCATTGAATGCTTACTGTATCATATTACTGCATACAACTTTATACCATTTAATGAAAAAGATCCATATCAAATATATTCTTTAATTTGAGAAACAAATGATTTAGCCAGGTGGGTATAAAATAATAGAAAACATTAAAAAAATCATTGTGTCATAAACTTTATCTTTAGTTTGTTTATATATTTAGTTAATTTGTACCAAGGGATCAATTGCATAAAATCTCATTGAGATATGTCATTAACTAAACGATTTAGTTGCATTTGTAAAAGTAATGTCACCTTATATTATGTAAAGTCTATTTTGTGTTACAAATATATTAAACATTACAGAAATAAAATAGCAACTCAGGTGAAGGCAATTAGGTGTTTTCAAATAATCTTTTCTGTATAGCGTTTTTGAGGTGTTTCAATGTCATTGTAGGAGTTACCTCATAAAGGTAGTGAAAACAGAAGAGCGACAAACAAGAGCCTTACCTACCAGCTTGTGTAAAGGCAACTCCAACTGTCACATAGCTGGAGAGATAAATTCATCCCTTGTTGGAACAGAAGGAATAAACTTCACTGTGGGAAATGGTAGCTTGGTCGGCGGCTACCGTAATACCAAGTTAGAAGCTGATAGCCACTACGAAATACGACAGGCTGTAACATATCTACTCAAAGTAGGTTGCAATAAAGACCTTTAAACATAACATAATAAAACTATAAGATATAGCAGTCACAACTTACGGCATCTTTAGCAAAAAAATATTCAAAGGAGTTTTAACTAGGATGCCTTTTAAATCCTCAAAATTGACTAAGGACACCTTTTTATGCTGCCTAGTCTGCCAAAGATATATGCTTGAGCTTATTGGTTTGACCTATTGCGATTTCGCTTTACTAAGTTTCATTAGTTTAATGATGTACAATACTTAACGTTATTAGATGTTATTATACTTCTTGGTATTAACCAAGAAATATAATAACATCAGAGTGGCATCATAACCTATGCAAAATCTCACATAGTAACTATATATCCATTTAGTCTAACGTCAAATATTATGTACAGCGTGTCAGATATTGTATGTATATTTAGAGTCTAAAAAACACCATATCTCCTGTGTAGCATCTCAGATACTGACTGTAGATCCGTAGATTTCAAGGGGCCTCATACTTAACTCAAGTCTGTTTAAGGGTTACCATGACAGCATAAATAGCTAAAGTGTGACTCACTACTCTGCTCACTACATAGTACTATGATTAATATTATGCCTGGCTTATCATCACTGTTTTATGATGATGTTAGCATTTCAGTGGCATGAATGTGTAAAGAAAAGAATTGACTAACTTTAATCACTTTTGCATTCTTTTGTTTTGTTGTTTAAAATTTCTTTTAATTTTTTTGGTTATCATTTGACCTCCTTCAAGCAATCTCATTTTATTTATTAGTGACTGTTAACTTCAGCAACCAGATGCTTTCAAAATAGTTGTTGGTAGCTGTAGCTGTATGCTAGTTTGGGATCCCCTAAAGAGTCTGTGTGTTTTAGCATGAAGTACAAGTTCAGGAGTTAGATGGAGTTATAACCTTTGACCCACATTCAGACATTTCCGCAACAGCACCAGAAGGTAAAAACTGACTTGAAACTCCCTTTGACTGTGTCATTAGTAATTGCATTTAGTATCATTTTCAAATAACTAAGGTAAATTGATGCATTTTAGCAGGAAGTCAAGGACCACCAGTGCCTGCAATAGCTGGTAGTTTATCAGCTGTGGTTCTGCTCGCTGTCATTGGTGTTTCTATCTTTTTCTACAAAAAAAGGTTAGTAGAATTTATACATGCAGATGTGAAAATTATATTTACAAACTGAACCAATGAAGTAATTAGTAAAACTATTCTGCAGTCAATCTATTGCAGCAGCATTATTGTTCAATTAAGTTGTTATTTTGGTTCATATATACGTAGTTAGCACCATTTTTAAATAATTATATTTGCCCAAATCTGACTTCGGTATTGGCATTAGTATGGAGATTACGCGTTTGTATTGGCACCAGTCGTTACTTTCTTATAAGCGTGTTAAACTTCCAGGACTTTTGACGGATTAACTATTGACAATAAAGTATTGTTTTAAACTGCCACTCTAAAAAGGATCATAAATTGCAAGTGTCTATCACATGCTTCATAAATTGTAGTCCTGCTACACTGCTTATTTCATTCCTTCACATGATGGACATCAACCTAATTGATAACTCTTTTGCTTTAGTCAATATCTAATTAATAGCTGTCAAATTTCCCATTTATTATCCAATCAAGAACAAAGAAAACAGAAATACAGTGTAATGTTTTGATTTGCTAGCACAACAAAACTAATTTAAGCAAAAAATCTATAAACTCAGCTGCCACTTGAAACAGCTTCTTTTCTCGCTTTGGTTGTACTGCAAAGCTAACTTGGTTCTTTCTGTTATTATATCTATGCATATGCATAAAGTTTTAAAGTTTTACAAATAATCAAAAGTTTGAAAATTATGTAAAGAAATAGTTTAGCATGAGCTATATCACATGGGTTATTTAAAAACAATGTTCTTATATTAGTTTGAAGTCTCCATGAGAAAGTATATTTTATAAATTTTTATTTGTCCAATAAAACTAACCTGTACAACGTTACAGAACTTTTTTTGATAAAAAATTGACTTCTTATAGAGAAAGCTGAAACACTCACAGTATTCATTAAAACAATAAACATCGACTGATTTAGTCAAATTGTGTTCGTACATTCACATCATTTGAATAAAACATTGTATCCTCAACCGCGGTTAACCCACAGTGGTAATAGTGTCTACTCAAGCTTGAGTTTCGTTCGCAAGACCTGGAAGTTTGAAAACTGACCTCAAGATCTTAGCCATTCTCAGTAAAATGCTTAGCTGCAGTTGGCTTTGCCAATAGGCCCTATTTGATCAAGCCAAAGTTTCAGTATTGTGTTATTGCACCCATTGACTACCAGTATTACAGTTGTTCTCACACGCAAGCTCTTTTCCATTTCCTCTCTAAGTGGAAGATATTTATTCACTTTTGTACTGGCTATTCTGTAGCCATTGGCTACTGCAATATTGATTTTAGTAGTCATCTCACTCTTCCTGACTACCACTACTATATATATGGTTGGTTTGCCAAAACAACCTGGTCATTTCTTAGGTAGAAGTATATTTCATGAATAAATAAGTACAAGCAGATAATTATATTTGTATTTAAACTTTACGGTAATATCATGAGTACTTATCTATACAACACAAAATATGCTGAGTTGTATCTAAACCATATTAATTTTCAACAAGTTTGTTACTAAATTGGACTATAATGTAAATTGGCTGGTGCATTTTAAATTGGGCAGCGCTATTAGTGGTAAAATCACAACTACTTTATTTTCCACTTTTCTCTGCAGATTTTTTCAAGACCTACAATATTTTAGGTCTAAATTTACCATATTACTCTGTTACAGGTAGGCATTTATTTTAAAAAGTCCACTTTGTACACTGTAGAAACATTAAGTAACATTTCATTATTGCTTGTAGAACAGACTTACACACCATTATAGAATAAATTCAATATATTGTATAAATAGTTGGTGATGAAGGGCTAACTGATTCATTTGGCTATATACTTTTAGGTAAACCTTTCTGTTTCATCATTTTTCTATTTTCTTCTTTTGCTGGGCAGTAGATTTGAAATAAGAGTAACTCGACACAGGATTCACACACCAATTGCAATTTCATAACCAGGATTTTTTATACAACTCAGCTACTCCTCCACATAATAATTTACAACAAATTTACATAGAATAATTCCATATGGTAGTCCTAAATTGCTGCTGCATACTGATTCACATTATCAATATAAGCGCAGGAATAATCACCACTTTCATCCAGCTGACTAGCTCTGTAATGGCTTTGGCTTTATGTCAGTCCATACTATTGTTAGGCGATTGGTCTGTTACGTTTGACTCCTGCAATCTTTGACTGTTCCTACCTGTAACAAAATTATTATAATATTATATCTTACATGTTACCTTTTTGCATCTTGTGCTTGGCCAATTGGATATTATCACTTCCTATCAATTATGCGTATAAACATAATTATAAATGTCTTTACAATAAATGTGTGTTATCAACTGTGATAGCTGCTTAGCCTGTAAGCTAGCCAGGAAGCTGCTGAACAAAGTTGATAAAAACTGTACACTTGTGTTGGCTTATATTGATAAGTCTCCTCAGCACAGCAAGCCCACGGGACCACGCTGTTACATAAACACCTAAAGATTGCAACTACTAATAGGTCATTTGAGCTCGCGTTGTACTTGTAGGCGAGCTCGAACTTTAAAAGAAAAAGAGGATAAAGGAGAAATCAATCTCACTCCGGTTTCCTCTTCAAAAACTTCAGAAGTGCCAGCCAAGGAAACAATATTTTCATCATCTGAAATAGGTTCAGCGCCTAAGATAGCTCCAAAACCATTGGGTATATTTATTGAAAAATGTGTTTTATTGCTTTCAAAATCTGTCATCATGTGCTATTTTAAAAGTAAAATTGCTGCTAGACTTACTCTCAGCTAGTCTCAACTACATGTTTAAAAGTGTGCCTCATTTGACCACAAGTACAACACTTTCTCATAATGCGGATCTACAGAAAGTTTGATTAACATTAATTAACATTGCTAGCTGCAGGAAACCATCTTCACCAAATATACTTATGTTGCGCTAAGAGTTTCAGAGCATTCTAACAGATCATTCATTCTGCGTAGACTTATTTAGTTAAATGTTTGTAATATTGATGTGTGTTGTTATAAGTTGATAACCATTTTTAACAGTTTCATCAAGCAAGAAATCTACCTAAACTGTTGCAGGAAATCCGTCAACATCTGGTACAGAGAGCAATGGTAGAAGTGCAAATGATGGCACCTATGACAATGTTGGTGCTGAGTCATTGTGGACAATTCCAATAGAGGAACTAGAAGAATTTATCACTAGCCAAAGTCATTCTATAGACAGTCAGTTTGAGGTAACGCGGTTCTTCTTGTTGCGATTTTATTTGGTATCCTGGTCTTTACTTTCTTTTATAGATCTCTACAAAGAGGTATGTATATACATGTAGATTTTTAAAAATAGTTTAGTCATCATTTGTGAAGCTCACAAGTAACATTGTCAAATAATATTAATACTATTTTATTTAGCTAGTTTTGAATCTTCCAACTATATGAGTTTGACTCAATAGGAAAAATAAGTATTTCTGAAATTGATAAAAGTTTAGCAAATAATTAATAATGCTTATATCATAGAAACTCTATCCAAAAAAGGATAAAATATGATTGGCTCGCAGCATGAAATATATGTTCAGGGTTACCATAAGCCACTTTGTTACAAACTTTTTACTGATTTTAGATATAGCTGCAGTTTGCAGCTGAATTCGCCTTCTGCCATTGGCGTCGAATCATTTTTGTTGTTGCCCGATGACAGGTTGTACTGATTATTTTCTCACTTGATTTTTCATACATGCTAGTGTTAGCATGGGACTATATGTTAGTGTTAGCATGGGACAATAAGTTAATGCTAACATGGGACTATATGTTAGTGTTAGCATGGGAATATATGTTAGTGTTACCACTAGACTATATGTTAATGTTGGCATTGGACTATATGTTAATGTTAGCATTGGACTATATGTTTGTATTAGCAAGGGAATATATGTTAGTGTTAGCATTGGACTATATGTTAATGCTAACATTGGACTATATGTTAGTGTTAGCATTGGACTATATGTTAATGGCAACATTGGACTATATGTTAGTGTTAGCATGGGACTATATGTTATTGTTAGCATGGGACTATATGTTAGTGTTAGCATTAGACTATATGGAAATGTTGGCATTGGACTATATGTCAGTGTTAGCATGGGACTATATGTTAGTATTAGCAAGGAACTATATGTTAGTGCTAGCATTAACTAGATGTTAGTGTTAGCATGGGACTATATGTTAGTGTTAGCATGGGACTAACTAGCTAACCAGCTCTACAAACAAATCATATGAACTTTTTTCAACTTATGAAAAAAGCTACATATATGCTGAACTTGATTTTTACATATTTTTAATGTCCAGAACACAAAACTATGTATTTCAAAGCAACATTGCTCCTATCCATATTTGAAAAGATATACACTGCAATGCTTAGTAACTATGTAGTCATTAGAACTTAGCTTTTAAAGTATTCGTTAGAGACATACTTCAAATAGAGGGCTCTGTGAAGAATATATATTCAGCTATTTAAAAATCAATCCGTCTGTATATTATGCTGGTCCATCTACACTTTCCTTTAGTTCTGTAGTTGGACTGTTTTGTAGAGGCGCTTCGTTTTGTCTAACTTGACTAATGCTGATTTTTATTTACCATAGCAAGGCATCATTCTCTCTTTTACCTATTTTATGTCTGCTTAAGGTAAGATAAAGCACCTAACCTTATAATTTTACCTGAAAACCCTTCATTGTAAAAGCATGCAGATATTTGTTTCCTGACGTTGCTTTCACATCGTAAGTGTGAAAAGATAGATGCCTTTGTTTTCTTTGAATAATGTTAATTTTCAAATAATATCGCAAGATATTATTAATCTTCTTACTACGGATCAATTATTGTAACTGTGCATACTTAGAGTTGTCAATGCAAGTACTGACAGTAGTCACTGTAAATACTCACAGTACTTATTATTTACAGCATTCACTCCAGGTATTGTATGTAAGGCAATTGTACGTTACTAAGTAAGCAACTGAAGTGTCTACGAACTGGTAAAGCTGCCTTGCTCAAAAATTTCTCTCAAAAATTGTTGGGCCGTACTAGCATGTGAGGCATTTCAGCCTGGTAATGCCTTACGTTGGAACTGTTTTAATTTCCTAACTTAGGCCAGCCAATGTGTAAAGTTGGTTTCTTTTTAGTCATTGACCCTCTCAAGTCTTTCAAACCTTGGCAAGATAAGTCAATGTGTAGTTTTTTGTCTCTGGCAGATTTAGGCAGGCAAGATTGATCATACCGGCTTGGTTTATACTACGCTGTTTTTTAGATGCTGGAGGCCTTGCCTAAACCAGTTATGGATGCTGCACTGCTAGCAGAGAACAGGGGAAAGAGTCGTTATAAGGGACTTTATCCAGGTAAGTATGTGAATAGTTTAAAGCAGGAAAATATTGGCTCAAAATTATCAGGAAAATTTATGATTGATTCAAGTTTACTTGAGTAGGCCTACGGTAGTCGTACTTTGATTATTTGACATATGTTTGCAAATCTTTAGACAAGCTAAAGTACATTCATCCTCCGTAAACTTTCATTATGTATGTACCACTTGTTTGTTTTGCACATGGGCTGTTACTAATGTATCACCTAATTTTTATACAAGCAGTTGAGCTAGAATTAATGTTTTTATTTATCTAAGAACTAGTATTTTCTCTTTTTAAGCTGATAGTTACAGAGTTAAGCTGAAGCCTGATCATGCTGCCAGCAAGAGATCTACGGACTACATCAATGCTTCATACATTCAGGTGTGTCGTCTGTTTTATAATTGCTGCAATGTGTTCTTATTTTCAGTTAAAAAACTGTTCCTCAAGTCCAGTTTCGTTGTTTTAGGTTTACTGTTATTGTACCAGTTTAATCAATACTTGTTAACTAATGTACCAAATCTACGCTAATGTTTGTTAAAGGTTTAGTGAACAGCTGTTCACGGTCTGCGATAAGACCACCACTGAGTTGTACTAGCAACTAGCTTTGTTTATTGTCTTATTACAGTTTTCCAATTAATGGTGGTGTAAGAAGTGTGAGTTTGAGCATTTACAGGCCATTCTTAAGCTCAAAATGAGACGCGTGTATTACATATATTTTTCAACTTTAGTTTCTACAAATTTGTAAAAAATAGAAAAATTTAGCTTAATTAAGCTACTTATTTCACCTTAAATTCTCTGATTGTCTCAAAAATATGTCTCAACAGAGGTTGTTAGCAATGCTCAATCATTTATATCATACATGAGAACAGCTGCTTTTGACGGAAATCAGAAACTTGTAGAAAACGCATGTCATTGGAGTAGCATGATTATAAAATTGTCCTATAGGATATTATTAGTGTGGAATGTTTTACCATAGCTGCTGTTGGTCTAGCGTAAGTTATCAGTACGTCTCATTGTAATATACAGTAGTAGTGCTCCCTCAACATTACAATTCCTACTGACTGTTTGTGTAGGGCTATAAGAAGGAGATCACATATATCGCAGCACAAGGTGAGAGCAAATTTTCTGCTAATTATCGAGGCACGCAGGCAGTTAATCTTGCACTTGTGACTATCATCTTGCATTTCAAACCAAATTGCTCACCAATGTGATTCCTATTTTTTAGCTTGTCTTAAAGCAGTTACTGCATGTTCAGTGTCATAGATCATATGTTGTTAGGTGTAGTTTTATGGGCGTTTGTTTGTAAGGATGTCAATTCTATAGGCACAGCAGGGGGTTGAGGAGAATGCTTATTGTCAATAGCCATTAGTGATTATACCGTAATCTTGTTTGTTTTATCTGTTTACTCATAGACTTTTCAATATTCTTAGAACACCACACCAAGCACTGATTACAGATACTATGGCTTCATTACCTGCAACTGCTTTTAACAATTAAGACAGATTGAAGAGTTTGGTTACATAATGATGTTAGAGCATTAGAGGAAGTTGATAAATAGATGTGGTACAATTATTGACAGATGAAAGTATTTTAATAGAAATTTTGAAAACTGAAAAGTGCTTGTGCTTGGAAGCTTTAGTAGACTGTATAAACTAGATCAATTTAAAGTTTTAAAGGCTAAACTTGATCTACGAGCTTGTTTACAGTTGTTTGGACATCTATAATAGACAGCTTCTAGACAGTAGATTTAATTTTTCTTTGACTAATTGGTGCTGAAACCTACAGCTAATATTGTCCTTTGCTAGAATGCTAGTGATTTGGATGCAATTTCCTCCTTATAGATATATTTTAGAGCTTTTTAGCTCATGAAGTTTGATTAATTGTTAATGGTGTTTCTATTGATTTCTTGAGTTTTGAAAGTTTATTCAATCAAACCTTTAAAACTTAGAGATTAGGTTAAATCTTAGTTTCAAGGAAACCAACTGATATTCAATCATGACAATTTAGAGTTTGAGCTACTATCAGCTTTGAAAAGATCAAATAATATTCAGTATTTCAACTGTTACAGGACCCACTGAAACAACTGTAGATGATTTCTGGCTTATGATCTGGCAGCAAAAGATCAGAGTGATAGTCATGGTGACAGGTGCCATAGAATATGGAAGGGTAGGACTTACAGCAATGAAACTATTATTTGTTGCATGTGTGGAGGTTTTATATTTTTTATTAATTGCACATATAGCCTAAAGCTGTTGATTGTACATTCGTTGTGGGTATGAGTGAGAAATTGCAGTGTATTTATTATAAGTTTTGATGCAGATGTTTGTGTGACTAGTAAGATTGTGTGATTGGTTACACTTTCATTTTCAGTATATTAATGATTGTGTAATGTTCAAGATGAGTTTGAGTTTTTTATTACCCAAACAGTGGCGGATCAAAACACCATCCTGCAGAATTCAAACACTATCAGCTAGACTAAAAGTTGGTCCTGCAAATTTAAAAACTTTATAAATTTTTAAGTACAGAATCACTTCTGCATGTGTATACAGCTACTACACATACATGTACTGTGAGCAAACCATCACATCTTTTATCTTAAACTGATAAAAACAGGTTTAGTCAATGTGCCAAGATAAGGATACATTGATTGAATGGTGAATAGAATTCATGACTCGATAACATATTCATAAATGCTGTCGAAATTTACTGACCGATATTGTAAGCGGTGCGCTGACCTTGAAAGCATTAAACATTTTTTATGGTATATATTTTACATAGAGTATATACATGTATTTTAGCTAATCTCTTAAATGAGCTACAAAATTGGCAGCTCTATTATGATTGAAGCTGTATATAGTGTATATGTTCCAGGTAAAATGTGTACAATATTGGCCAGATGACCCAGGAGACGTGATGACATTTAGAGATATAGAAGTAACACAGACTTCTCCAGAAGTCTGGGCTGATTTTACTGTCAGAAAATTTCAAGTTACAAAGGTGTGAGATAAGACCTGCCTTCTCTATACAAATTACTTTCTGAAGTTCACTTTTAGGTGTACATTTTCCATAGAATTATGCAACCGAGGATACTGAGAAGATCCTTATCAATCATCCTTAACTGCAAAACATTTGATCATGAAGTCAGATTAAATGATTTCAGTAACTTTTTAAAAAAGCAAAAAGGTGGTTGTTGCTCACATAATTAGCGTGTGAGCCTAATATCTGTATTACTAGCAAGCTACAACATGCTGAAGTTATGCCAATATAAGTGTAATCCAACCACACCAACTTTATCTGTCACAAGGGTATTATTTGCACGAATACTGTTAATTCATGGTAAAGCTAAAGTGCCTTCATTCTATCTATTAAAGCTTTTGGTTATTTACTTAGACTTTGAAAGCGAGACTTTATAAGTTTGTCCTATCGATATTCAGCCTTAAAACCTTTATTCTACCCGATCTATCAAACTACATATGGGCATTTAACATTTCTTGCTAAATTTTCACTCACAAGCATCGGTGGCTTCTATCTATGTAACATACGGATAATATGCAAACTGATATCACTTTCGGTTGTTTTAGGATGGTCAAACTCGAAGCATTAAGCATTTCAACTACTTGACCTGGCCAGACCACGGAGTACCTAATGACATTGGTCCCTATGTGACTTTTTTCTCTAAGATCCAGGCTTTCACATTCCGCCAGAAGGACTCATTGAGGCTCGTACACTGCAGGTGAAAATTTTTTCCTGTGTTTCAGTCTAGACCTAACCACAACTGCCAAAAATGAATTTAGTTTTGAGAAATACTTATCAAATAAGTTTTATATGGGATGATGAGTGAGGAAGAGAGTGCAAGAAAAGCCTTGTAAGGAAGATTTGGTGAGAGAGGGTTTATCATGGACAGTTGGTAAGGTAAGTTTTGAAAAGGAGAGGTTGTAAACAACGGGTAGGAAAAGGAGGGCTAAGAAAGAATGACTAAGAAGGAAGGTGATGCAAAAAAGCACTTCTAAGGTTTTCAAAAGAAAAAAATTATGTAAATTTAAAAAAATGCTTATTCAAGCTGTAAAAATACTGGTATTAGCCGAGCAGAATAGGCCTGTTGCATTTTGTAACATAAATAATTGTATTTCTAAAACATCTTTGGTTAAAACATTTTTAATCCTAATTTAGAACTCTAATGTTTTTTTATTTTTAAATATAAAAAAATCTTAGTTTTTAATTAAAGTTATCACAGTTGAAGTGCTATGAACTGATTCTAGCTAATCATACCTTGTCTATGTACTACTCATTACCTTTGACCCAAAGTTGCAAAGTTTGGCTCTAAGAAGACTATCTTTTGAATAGTTGGTGATGTTACAGTCCTTTTACATATCTGTTCTGTTATTAGTTTTCCTCTGTTCAAATATTTAGGCAATATCTAAGCCAAATGTATCTACTATAAAATAATTCAACGCAAGGCTTTCTTAAAAGATTTCCACCATTTTCAACGTGCTAACATTTAATGCAACTTTACACAGTGCCGGTGTGGGACGTACAGGGACCTATATATCAATGGATACACTCCTGCGGCAAGTGGCAGCAGAGAAGGCTGTTAATGCATTCAGCTTTGTTAAAGAAATGAGAGCTCGACGCCCATGCATGATTCAGACAGTGGTAGGCAACTAATACTTGACCAAGAAATGGCCTTGTTGTAGCTGTTGTACTTTTCTTGTTGAAGCACTCAAAAAGCTTGTAAAAACTTATTCTCAACTGGCTTATTTATTACATGCCTGAGTTGCAAAAATGGTGATTGTCCTATGTCAATACATGTATCTTAAATGGTAAGATTGAAGCTCACAAGATGACATTTACCTCTGATACATGCGACTGTTGCATAATTAAATTTGAAATCAGTATCACAAGACAACAAATGTTGGTAGCTTCGAAGAACACACTTGCAAGACCATTTTTTAAGCTATCACCTCAAAAGGTAAAAGCAGCTAACATGGTATTTATGGTGTACTTCACATAAAGTCATTCATATTGTAGGACCAGTATCATTTCTTATATAAGGCAGTGGTAGAGTTCCTGATTACCTCCCAATTTGTCTGCCCAGCTGCTGACCTTGAAAGCAAATTGACCAGCCAAAAAGTGGGACAAGATGTCATTGCTGAAGAGTTTCTGGTAAGTAATAGTATGTGTGATAATAGCTATGTCCGAGCTTTAGGAGATAAGCCAAGCATTAAGAGATAAGCCAAGCTTTAGGAGATAAGCCAAGATTAGGATAAGGCAAGTTGTCTTTACTGAGACAACATTGCAAACTCTCTTGTCATTACTTTCGCTACATTGGATGGCCGTTTGTGCATTTAAAGACTGGCAGATTAAGGCTCTTTCATGAGTAACTTACTGGTTTCTAAAGCTTGAAACTTTCTTCAGAACCACCCTCTGTCAAACAGCAATGCTTATAGCTAATGCCACAAAACGCAGATAGTCAAAAAGATGGCACTGTGTAGTCAACTATTTCATATACGTGAAGCAACAAGTTGGAAGTTATTCATCATATTGAAATCTTATCATACTGTACCTTACACTGTGTATGATTGTCTGAATCAGTAGACCATAATAAGGTACAAAATTATAATGGTAACAACAATATAGTGCTATATAATTATAGGGTATGCAATGATAAAGTTAATAATATGTTATATAATAATGTGGTACATGGTAATAATGTTAACAATATAATGGTATATAATAAAGAGGTACATAATAATAAAGTACAATAATGATATATAATAATAGAGTACACTATAACAATGATAGTAATAGTATAATGATATATAATAATAGGGTACATAATGATAATGATAGTATAATGATATATAATAATAGGGTACACAATAATAATGATAATAATAATATAATGGTATATAATAATAAGGTACCCAATAATAATGATAATAATAGTATAATGATATATAATAATAGGGTACATAATAATATTGATAATAACAGTATAATGATATATAATAATAGGGTACACAATAATAATGATAATAATAGTATAGTGTTATATAATAATAGGGTACACAATAATAATGATAATAATAGTATAATGCTATATAATAATAGGGTACACAATAATAATGATAATAATAGTATAATGTTATATAATAATAGGGTACAAAATAATAATGATAATAATAGTATAATGTTATATAATAATAGGGTACACAATAATAATGATAATAATAGTATAATGTTATATAATAATAGGGTACAAAATAATAATGATAATAATAGTATAATGTTATATAATAATAGGGTACACAATAATAATGATAATAATAGTATAATGTTATATAATAATAAGGTACACAATAATAATAAGGAACACAATAATGATAATGTTAATAATACAATTTTATATCATAATAGGGCATACGATTATTTTGCTAATGGATGCTCTTTGTTGGTTGATTCTGTTCAGCCTCTTCTCAGTCCAAAAGGTTGACTTAAATTGTTAACTTTTCTGATAATTCTTATACTTTCTGCTTGTCAACTCCTTGTCCCACTATTAGCTCATGACTGTATGACAGATTAAGAATATTCAACGTTTTTAATCTGTTGTTATCCATCCAGTACACATGTTGAGGCCAGCCACCTTTTACCCTTTATTCAGGCTGTTTTCATGTGGTAGCTGATGCCACTTTGTCGCTAGACACCATAAAAACATAATGAATGGTGGCGATGAAAACTGATAATCAATTTTTTCTGATATCAGTGGTACAGCATGCTGAAAGCACCAAAAGTGCATGTTTATTTTTATTGCACAGATTGATAGGAGCAGAAACAACAAACGGAAGGTATAAATTTGTTGTATCACTTGTTGATAGTGATAGCTAGATTTTAAAGGTTCAATGCTTGGCTTCACTGTAGTATATAAGATTCCCATAGTTGCTTATCAGCAGGTTTATTGCAGTAAATTTTTCAATGAATGAACGTACCAAGTAGTTTAGCTAAAAAGTGCAGGCAACTCAATTTGGTTGTTTCAAAGTTTATAAGAGGTCAATAAATGAAATCCTTCTCTAGTTTGACTAGGGTTTCAAAAAAGGTAGCTAGCTGTTTTCAATTGCATAGATCTGTCCAGTTTCTCAATAAAAACAGTTGACTGTTTTGACTTTAGTAAGAAAGAGGTATAATAACCTATTGGATATTTGCCTAGGGGCAAAGATTCAAGCTGGTTACAAGTCACGGATTGTGTGTACAAGAATATGACATCATGCTCGCTGCTCATGAAATAAAACTGGTTTTTAATCAGTCCATTACCACACACGACCTTGAGCTAACATTTGGTATATCACTAACCCAAGCTATGTAACAATGAACTTTTTCACTAGCTTATCTATTTGGAAAGCATTAGCAAACAGTTCAGTTTTCTTTTAGTCTGTGATAACTTCAGCTAAGTCCCACCTAAGCCTTAGTAAGCGAGTGGTGCTCCAAAGTTGCTTAGCTGCATGATTGTCTACATGGGTGACAAGGATTGATTAAAAGCGTTGTTCTGAATAGTATTTTTGACTCATCATGCCGCTTTATTTTCATGATCATGACACCTATTTGAAAGCAATAGTTCAATTTAGAATTATATGCTGTCTGAGTAGCTTCAGTAGTTCCATTACTAAAGTTCAGGACGAAGTTTAGGAATTTTTTCTGAAAATCAAGTCATCCAATTTAATAGAGCTTGGATTTTGAATAAAATCAGTGTATGCGGTATTGAGTTGACTTGTCTTACAACAGTAAATTTCAAGGTTTGCAAACACCATTACATTACTCTACATGTATTGATGCCAAATGTAAACAAAACAAAAGGATTATATGTCTACATAACAGTTAAGTAATGGTTCTAAATTGAGTGATGATACACAGTAGCTGTCATTATCTGTTCTCCATGCAGTAAATATCTAGTGAAATTACTCGTTGTTAGTGTTTGTCATGTCACCAAACTAGCAGTGGTGTCAACTTGCTATCAGCTCAATTGATCTTTCTTCTTTTGGAGCCTTTGCTTTAGCTTTTATGTTTTCAGTTGTTTATTGGGTATCAAAGCTTTAAACTTTAGATATAGCCAGTCAAGCCAAATATGAAAAAATCTTTTACAGAGGTTATTGGATGAAAAGTTATTGATTTTGCTCCGCAAAAGATTTTTTTGCTACTGTAGCACATTGAACAAAGAGTGGAATTGGCCAAGTTTGACTGCAGTGTGGGAAAAGAGCCAGAAAACAGGGAGAAGAATAGATTTTCTGAAATATTGCCAGGTATTATGTTGTGCAAAGTGTTATGAAGTACCAAGGTATAAATACTGTCAAGTATTGTGTACTGCCGGGAAGTAGGTAGTGTTGGGTCTAATATGATATGAAACATTAGGTCATGTCCGGTGCTCCATAGTGCCATGTGTCATGTAGTGTTGCTTGCTATGTATATCTTGACTAAATGTAGTCCCAGACGCTGTATAGTTTATGTGCTAATGACAATTTCAAATGGCATACTTCGACAAGCACTATGTAGTGCAAAAGGCTATGTAGTTATTTTACCATGCAGGGACAGGTATCACCTATTAGTTGTTTTTTAGTGCCAAATATTACATGACAGAGTGTCAAGTGGTATGTAATACCTACTGTTGAGTGTATTCATTTAAACATGTGAAAGGGTGAAGCACACACCTCAAGCTTCAGAGCAAAGCAACTTCATAAAACCTAGTCTAGAGTGATGTCAGAGAAGAGGCAAAATGAAGCTTCTCGTGATGCAGAAGCAATTGAATTACTTCTTTGAACAAGGGCTACTCCCACTCTTCTTTTCAGCTAATTATAAGTTTTCATGGTAAAACTACCTTTTACTCCTGCCCAAAAAGGATTGAGCTAAAGATGCTGATGAATTTCATTGTTTTCATGGTTTTGTGTTGACGAGTTTGGAGATATATATACCTTTAGCAGCAGTCAGAGAGTATATATACCCTCTGACATGTTTAAGTCAGCATACATATATGTATGCTGACTTAAACATGTATATTGCTGTCTAACAAGGTCTGCCAGTTACAGTAGTTTATATGCAAATTGAAAGTGCAAATCAATAATGAAAAGAAATGTTGACCTCAACAAGCAGGTTTGTGTCTAATTGGCTTATCAGTTGGTTTGTATAAATTGTGAGTGCAAATCAATATTGAAACTTTGGTATGAAAACATCTGGATTTACAGGTAAACTTATGTCACTTGGTTAGCAGTTAATAAAATATATGCTTTTTTATAACGCAGCATCTGAACAGTTCTTGTAAGGCTGTTAAAAACAATAGTGTTTCGTAGAGTGGTCTTAGTTTGAAGATGTTTTGCGGTTTCTCCTTTATCGTAGATGATACAAATAGCCAAAATGCAGTTTGATAGAGTAAAAGTGGGTATTGATTGTTTTGTCTGCTTATTGAAGAAATATAATCCAATAATCTGATAGAAATGGCATGTTTTAAGGTACTTTCTGAAATACCAGTTAAATATTTAACTTTTATGCTGCAGACAAGTGATTAAATCTACGCTAACTTTTACTCAGTTATACAATGCTCATTCACTCCATATGAAAAAGATTGGTCAGATGTCTCTGTATTTATTTCTGTGAACTTGAGAACACCTAACCAAGTTCTACAAGCATGTTGGAGTGTTGATCACAAATAAGCCACGGTTTCAGTAAGCAAGTAGAGGCTTTATTCAAAAATTCCAGGTTATGCAGATAAATATTGGTCTCTATCTATACTTACTCACACGTATCTTGATGTTTAACTGTAATGACTGCACATTGTAGCTTCACATAGCAGTTTGTTCCTTGGAGATGGAGGTGACAGCTATATCAATGCTGTCCTCGTTGATGTGAGTATTCTTTACGAGTATAATTAAAATTTTTAACAATATATAAATGATAGTTAATGTGAACAGTGCTGAACCACTTGCAATATACAACATAATAGTCTTTATTTTGATTTGGAATCAAACGTATAGCCTTAGGCAGTATTTAGAACTAATAAGATAAATTGTGGTTTCACGGGGAGTTATATACACATTGAACTGATAACTACTTCCTTCTTCTTTACAGCCACAATTATAAGGCTTTTGCTACTCGCAGTACATTCCATATTGCCACAGAAAATTGACTATTTGTTGTCAATAACGTCTTCTGTTACAGGAAAAAATTTCATTTCCCAATCGATTATTTTAATGTCATATTTAACCAAAAACATTTTTCCAAACTGCTTAAAAGGTTGTTTGTTCAAGATGGCTAAGCAAAGCCAGTTATCTTGATCAGCAAAGTTTGTATTCCACATTGTTGATCTACTTGTTGCTAAAAAAAAAGCGTCATCCTATTTATAGCACAACACATCAGAGCACTCAGTCTGATTACTTTTAATAATTGTTCCATCTTACCGCTTTCTATTTTACCTACAATGTTTTAAATATCTATAACTCTCCTCAATAACAATGAACTTGCTATGAGTTAATCTACTATTTATTTTTTCTAAAAAGTATAGAAAAATATTGTCTTCGAAATAAAATTTTACTCTCGATACCTCTTATTCAAACTTTAAAATAACTTCTACAGTATATTAGCTTAAAACATAGAATTCTCATGTATATAAGGCTGTCTAGAATCGCTTACAGGAACATGCTTATGTATAAGGCTATAAGCTGATAGTCAATAATATGCTTAAACTATTGCCACAAGCTGACACTGTTTAAGATTGATGCTAGAGTAATAACTGTTATAAACTAGTTGGTTTGATAGTGCTGCCAGTAAATGCAGAACAACCGGCTTTCGCAAAAAATAGAAATATAAAAATGGCCATTTGTACCACATGAACGTATTTCTTTGCTCAAGTATTATAAGAGCTATAACTTAGCTTTGAAGATTGAAACTTTCCTTCTTTACAGCTTTAAGAGGAATGTATGCGTGTGTAAGGGGACACATAACACCAAAAAAAATTGCAAGAGCAAAATCCATTCTTCGGTCACGAATTAAAACTTCAATTAAAACTACTTTTCAGGCTCATAGAGAAAAGAATCATTGGGTACCCAACTAACAATTTTACGTTCCCAGAACGTTCCAGGGAGGTTCCGAAAAGTCCCAGAAACGTTACATCGTAACGTTGTCACAAGATTATTTGTAGACACATTTTCAACGTTCCAGCAACGTTGTGGGAAAAACATTGCTGGAACGTAACTCTCAAAACGTTCCATCAATGTTGTGGGAATTACTTTGCTGGAACGTATTTCCCATAATGTCCCTACAACGTTGTGGGAAATACGTTGCTGGGACGTATTTCCCACAACGTCCCAGCAACGTTGTGGGAATTACGTTGCTGGAATGTTAGCAAATGATCCTGCATAACATTCCCACAATATTGGGAGAACATTGTGTAATATTCCACGAACATTTCTTACATAATATTGTCTCAAGGCTATTAGCTAACATCCCAGGAAGGTTACACATAGAACATTGGTGGGACATTGATGCGTAGGGATTTCCATCTTTATTATACAATATTCCTAGCTACTGAGCATTGCTTTCCTTGCCGCGGTAATCTCGTTGAGCTAAAACGAAGTATAATTATAGGGGCATACAAGTTAATGGCCATTGGCTTCGCTCTACTAACGTAATGATTTACATACGCGTCGGCTTGTCAGACGTCACGTAGCGTTAATCTATCGGTAGATAGACTACCACCATCCATCTGACACATCATGTATATGTGGCGACTTGGTCAGTTGCGATGAGTTCACACCGTCGCGTTTTACTTTGACCCGTCTAGCTGATGCTTTTGGAGTCAGAGCTAATGGACCCTAGTCATTTTTGCGATATGTCTAATGAAGTGCGAAAATTGAAATTTGTAGTAACTTTTCATTTCATTTACATAAATCATTCAAATTTATCATTATTTTTTTTTCATTATTTTGTTTGTTTTTATATCTGTAATGAAAAATCTATAACATTTTTAATTTGTTTCATTTTAAATAATTTTTTGTTATGAAAGGGGGACAACTTCCAAAAAATGAATCATGCGTTTTTGTACCATTCTAGCTAGAACGTTAGAACGAGGAAAAGGTTTGCTAACGTTATTATAACGTTGTTACAAAACATTGTTATCGAATGTCCTAGCAATGTTACAGGATTGCTACTTTGAAATGTCTGGGTATAAGCATTCACATAATATTGTCTTCTAATATATTCGGAACAGTATGGCATTTCACCATTATGGAACATTCAGCAGATGATCTGGTGCAAAATTCCTGCGACATGGGGAGAATGTTATAGAACATTCCACAAGCATGCCTTTTATGATGTTGACTCAAAGATATTAGCTAACATCCCAGGAACGTTTTCGTGCAGAACATTAGTGGGGTGTAACTGTGTAGACAATTTCTAACATTTTGATGTTTCACAGAATGTTCCTCTAATGAATTGCGTACAATGTTACTATAATGTACCGAGCATAACCGTCGACAATATTCTTTCCTTAAGCTATACAACATTCCACCAACATTACGTCTCCGAAGCAACCTAATTTTTCTATAATGTGCCATGCTTAACCTTCACACAACATCTCTTCTCAAGGCTGACGGACATTCAACAAATATTGCACCTTAGATATATACGAAGACTTTTACTAGATTATTCTTAAAATAATCTTTGTGAGCATCTCAATAGTTAGGGCATGGTTCCGAAGCTGTATATTTTGGTACAAACAGTTGCATGATATAATAACAAAAAATAATATGAAACACAATAAAAATATAGCTATAAAATGACTAAACTCTATATATATTGTCATCATCAAAACATGGCAGAAAAATACCACAACCTTTACACCAGAATAAATTATATATCAATGATACACAGAGACAAACAAGCAAAGCTATGATCATATTTGTGAATAATGCTACAGTCCACCAAATGCTTTACTACATTAGACTAAAGTTTTTCCAGCTCGTCCGTCCTTGGATTGTGGTGGCGAAGGCTGTTCTTTCATCCAACAATTCAGATTACAGTACAATCCTTTAAGCCCTGAAATGTGAAGAAGCATTTATATTAGCAGATGAGAACTGCTAAAAAGTACAGAATACAAACAAAGCAAATATGAGTATAAACTAAATATGGCAACAACCTGTTAACAAAGTAATTATGAACATCGAGGTTGATCTGCCACATCACAGTGTCACTTGCTAGATACATGAAATAGTACCAGCAATACTTTTCTTTTCACTATTTGTGGGCACTCTATAATAAGGTAATATTGTCCAGTCATTCAAATTTTTGGAATCGCGATTCCTCATAATAGGCACAGGTGGATACAAGAGTGCACAACCACCATATTTTCAAAATCATCCTAATCAGCTTTTTATTTAATGGCTTCATAACTGAGCTTCCTATAAGGCTACAACTTCATATTGGCATATTATGAAAAATACACAAGCATATCATATTTAGGGTTGCGCTAATAGTAAGTTTCTTCAGAAGCAACTAATGTCCTAGTCGCATTGTTCTTATGCTGAATTATCATTTTAATAATTTGAAATTTAAAAAAGAGTTGTTGTAGAATAGCAATGCGGTAAATTAATTAGTAAATCTCATGAAGCCAAAAACACGAACTTGGACATATCCATTAAAAAATAATAACAAACTGTAAGCTAACAACTCCGCATTAGTCGAGTTATTCACTTGGAGTAAACCTTTCTGATGAGACGCTATATGTGCAAACAGCTATATACGCAGGTAAATGAGAAGCACTGTTAATGCTATTGCAGATTGTTCCAAAGCTTTAAGAAACGCCGTGCAGATATTTAATGAAAAATTAAACGATAAGATTTTGTAAGTTTTAGTTGATCTAGAAGTATGCGAGCAGTCTGCCTTTTCAATTTCCTTTATAAGCTTGTTTGAATTAGCGCGTACACTCTTTTAAAAATACATAGTCAATCGGCTATTGTTGCCTCTTACATATTGTCAAATTCTTCAATCATACCTATCTTATATCACAATCAAATAGCTGAAAATCATGTCATAAAAAGAGAAAAAGAAATTACATCGCACTACTAGCTCTAAGTTGACATTTTGGTAAAAGGCAGCACGATTCTCAACCTAACATGCTTATCACAAGTTATACATAATCTAACACAATGTAAACTTTCAAGAGTTGCTTTCTTAATTATCTACACGTGCACACAACTCTTAGATTTCCATATTTTCTCTGCTTAAAATTCTGATGTGCTAGGTAGTTAGTGTTGAAATGTGCTTCCAATCTGCCAAAAAAATCTACGTTTTGTACTACAGCATTTCTAAATTTGAAACTAATTTTTCCAACTTTCAATAACAAAAATCACAGTTAAAGGGAGAGTAACTATAGATCTATCGTAAATTCAAGAGTACAAGTCGAGATCTGAAGTTTGGTTCGAAAATCCTGGTTTTGACATGTACATACCGTGACCTCTTCCATGGCCCAAATCTTTTATTCGCTAATAGTTCAATCGGGATCAGAGGCGGGCAGTGCGTAGCTGAAGAAATGGCATTCAAAACACCATCAGTAAGGACGCCTTTTTTGGCGCCGTCGGGAATACTACAATTAACAAAAGCCTGAGAGTAGCATGTTATAGTGAAGATCACAGAGAACAAAAAACAAGCACTTAACCAACGTACTGGTTCACCTCAATACAAGAACAAAACCGCTACCTCGGATAATAGGTATTCAACAGTGTAGCAATGCCGCAAGACAGATTTCTGTCAGAAATCGTGATTCATGTGCAAGAAAAAGGTGTGAATGCCCAATAGTGGATGTGTCAAATGGATTACTGAAGTGTGGCTTTGTAGGCAGATACTACAAAAACCAACATCAAATTCAAAACATATCACGTAATTCCAGAAGAGAATCCTAGTGATGACATTTCGAATGGTGAATAATGGGGACCTGGTGTTCCAATCAGCTCACATTGAGTAGGATTACTGGTATTTCATTATTTTATAAATAAATTCCTATATGTGATATCATGTAATTTTGATTCGCAACGGTTTTTTGAAGTTGAATTTTACTAGAAATCGTGCCATGAATTACATTACCGTCGTATTTTTGTGCAGACACCGCAGCAATACTATTTAAATTCATGAAAGAAACGAAGTCACTGTTGGGATTCAAACACAAATGCTCTATGGTAACATCTTCCAGCGCAGCGAGCTGGAAGCTTGTAGGTGTAGCATAAATACACACTGGTCAGTGCGCAAGGCGACATTGCAGTAGAAGGACTGGTCTTATGTACTGAATATTATATGGTATGTTTATCGAATTTGATATGGTTGTCACGACGTTAAGGGCTTAGGGCACAAATAAACAAACTTTCCATGTAGCTGAATTAAAGCATATTGATAACATATTAGTAAGCCTACAACATGTATAATAAAAACACAGACATGGAAAATTTGCAATAGTGATGGAAAAATGCAAGAAATATGTCTAGATCTCACCTGTCTCACAGTTATTGATACCGATTCAATTGGTTATGGAGAATTTACTGTTGAGCCGAACCGGTGTATGGTTGGCAAATTGACCATAGTAGTGGTGATTGACTAGATAGCGATTAGACGATTAGTTGCAAGGATAATGGCCAGATCTTGTGAGATTCATTCTAAAAAATCGCAAACAAACTACATTAGAGATCTTGCAAGCAGCAAATCGATAAACTATCTATATGGTAAGAATCTAATGGTTATGGACTTGGACTGAGATTGAACCGATAACCTTGTAGTTGCAAACCCTAAATCTGGCCACTAAAAACTGCTGGTTGGTCACTACTAATATTGCTCAACATTTTCCAACTGAATAACAAGTTTAGTAGCTCAGTGACTAACAAACATGTCTTTACTCATTTGATATATGCGTATAGATCTTCATCTTTATGAAATTTTGGAGACAAAAATAATGGCAAAGAAAGATTTCTTCAAATTAAGTTTAGGAAATGGCGTTCAAACTTGTATCAGAGTTTGTCACATCAGAGTTGTCTTCTCTATTTTATGGCAGTCAAAAACTATTAATGATTCACCATTACTCCGTTTGTACACAACACACAGTCACTCGCAATGATATTTATTATCAACAATGCCTCTGAAGTAGGTAATGAAATCAAAAGATAATGCTACTACTCAGTAACATGCTTTACACATTTTTCTACGCATATATGGCTTCAAAGCCATTTCAATTCTATTAGCAAAAGCTCGCTCAACCAGCAAAAGTGTTTTTATCAGTTATTAAGACATTTGATAACATCGCTGTGATACGTGAAAAAAATCATTTTAAAAGTTGTACTTCTCTTAAAGCACAAAGGTACAGTTAAAGAACGAAAGCAATATGTAACCCTTTTAGTGCCATAGGCCTACTCTTTTTAATGAATTCCTGTTTACAGAAGCGTGACATTTTAAAGACAAATTATATCCATTCTATGACTCGCAAATGCTTTTCAAGCTGTTTTCCAACGTCAAACGCATCCAAGAACGATAATCCACTGCAGTTTACCACCATGGAGTGCAATTATTTATAAACACAGTCTTTAACACTCGGTTTTATTTACGGAGAAAAACTTGAATTTGTACCAATGCAAAAAACTTTACTCACCTGCAATAACGATCACAAAGAGCGTCAATATCATTTATTACTATATTGTGAATTTTATTGCAAGTATTGCAGATGAGTTAAGCATCGTTAAATCATTAATTGAACTACAACAACCGGAAAAATAAATCAGTATGGCGGATATTTCCTCCTCCTAGTTTTGCCTTGTCCGATATTTTCAGGCATAATACGATGTTAATGCATACCTTCGAAATCTTTCGAAGGAGTACGATGCGGATTTTTAGCTTTCCCACGCATCGAACTTCATAAATTCAGAAAAGTTATAACTGAATTCTATGTATATGCCCACAAACAATCTCGGTTGATATTTTGGTTCATTATACAGTAATACAAAAAAGCGTTTAATCTCTTTGTAAAGATTTAATAGACGTAAACTGACAAAACGTCGTAAAACCACGGTTATGGAAGAGCAAGCGAGTCATACTTAACGCCGAATACCTGTTGGAGATTCCGACAAGTTGGTGATTTTTTCTGAAACTACCGATGTGATTACCGCTGCCTATACTCATGATGTTGTGTTAAAACTGCTAAAAGAGTTCTGAATAAATATCGCCGAGTGATTTATTCACTACTAATGGACGTGATTTGACGCTATTTGGTAAGAAACCTCAAATTGTTGATCAGTTACAAAACTGCCTTACACAAAGCCACTGCACACTCGCAGACCTGCGAAAATGGTGCCCGAAGGGTTGAAATCAACTTGATATCGAATAATGAATACCATATTTGCCTTGTGGTGACCGATTTAACTCATGCACTACTATAAGCCCCTCTGTGGGGCTTACAGACAATTTAAATCAGACGGAAGCCCCTCACTGGAGCTTTTTTATATTATGTGATTTGGTTCTCTTTTTGTAGCTACAAGTGAATGGATTCAAATTTTCTTGGTTCAAATGCTTAGTATAGAGACTATTGTAGTGTGTGCTCATGTGAAACTGACAGTAAAGGATTCTTATAAGTATTATATATATAGCATTTGAATTCATTTCATGTGAAACGTTAACTGCGGATGATTCCCAACATCTATAAGCACAAAAGCTCTGAAACGCGCTCGTAGAGAGCATACGAATTTCATCGCATCTGATGAAGACTTGCCTTGTTTGGCCTGACCCATTTTGTGAGCAGCTGTTTGAATGGCTTTTGTTGACACAAATTAATTATGTTCAACCTAAAATGAATTACGTAGTGAATAAGTTGAAGACTCTTTTATGAGAAAGAGATTTTGAGGTGATTTTTTTGTGAGCAGTACATCATGTTTATGTTACAAAACTATTTATTGTACTGACTGAAAAGAAAAACGAAGTTGCAAGTTGTCAGTCAAGACTCAATAATCATTTTTTATTTACAGCATGAAACTTTGTTGAGTCCAAAAATAATCCATCAGACAACAAGCAAAGCAACCTTTTCACTTCTAACATTCCTTGCAAAAAACATAATTTTCAGTGATTTGTCTGCTAATATGTTACACAATTCTAAGAAAATTTATCTTTGCCAAAATTATTTAAGCATCGCCAAGTGGAAGTAACTTTATGCGGATCCATGGTCTATTCTAGCAAATACATGTAGACTAATTATTATGACATGACCATGTAGTAACTGTAATTTTTAATTTCTGTAATTTATCTAATTGTAATTTTTACAATTTGATATAAATGAGATAATCTCTCTTCGAGTTAAATTCAACAACAAGATTGCATAAAGGTTTGGAAATTTTTTTGAAGGTGCATCCCCCTTTTTCTTATTTTGTAAAGAGCAAATCTGACAATACAACAATCATTTCAACGGGTATGTGAACTGACTGTTTGATATAGCCGCGTAATTGCCTTTAAGCTGTATAAATCATCTATGTGAGAATTTTCTGCAAGTTGACAGGCTCGGTTACGATGGTTGTTTCTTGTGTCATTACTGACCAATGCCCCAGATGGGCGCAAACTATTTTGTAATTGCAAAAGGAAGATTTGTTTAGTAAATTGACAATGTCATATAAGCAAGCTAATAACAATAACTGAACACTTCATTGTTTTGTTAATTATTTGTAATATCTACTGTGACAAGCAACAACAAAAACTGAGCCAAAGGTTTCAAAAGAACAGTGAATATCACACTTTATTATTTAACACTGTTTACGAAAACCTACAATAGGTGTTCTCGTCATTTCATGAACAAAAAATAAGATTGTTATATATGACCTATTGTTAAAGGTTGACTTGCAGCAAAATTCACATTACAGTTATTTGATATCAAAAGATTCACCGTGTCTTATTCTGTTGTGTTGTAGGTGCAAATTATATGGGAATGTGATTAAAAGCTTTTAAAAGCTATAAAAACCAACAGTTAATCGCAGCCACATGAGACCGCCGTAGTTTGAATTCTCTTTCCAAAGCGGCTCAAATGGGACGTAGTTGTTACAGGATGGTTTCTGTTTACACTTTCATGCAACCTCATTCGTCGAAATATTTTCACAAATATATTTCACACGTTCAATAAAACCAGGTCTATTGTTCTTACGCGTCTATTTTATCGTCATTGTAATGCTGTCACTTTTAGCTCTGATATATTATAACTTACCGTAAAAGGTCGTTAAACTTTTTATCCTTAGTTCGAAGGCGTACATATCATTGTCTGATAATCATGACGAGCCTGTTGGTCACATGTGATATTCGAAAATTGCTGCAAAAATTATTTGCGAAGTATTGGGTCACATGATCAGATTACGACTTGACGATTAGATCAAGCCAAAACAAAATTGAAAGTAGCGCGCATCTATATTTGATATGGGGTCTTCGGTAAAACCCGAAGTGTTTGTCATAAACTAGTGCTACGATAAGTTTTATATGGAGCTTTTTATTGGCCTTTCAATTCACATGAGAACATCACGTAACAAGACAATAACCAAACTGTCAGAACTACGTCAGAGAAATAAACAGATTCCAATTTACGGCGGCTTTTCGTTTTTGAGCTTTCAAGAGCTTGTAATCACATTTCCACATATTTGGCACCTACAACACAACAATGTAAGACATGGTGAATCTTTTGATACCAAATAACTGTAATGTGAATTTTGTCGCAAGTCAACCATTAAGACTAAAACTAAAGCTTTGGAGGCTAAGCTGCTTTTCATCAACAACAAAAACTTCAGCTTTTTAAAATTCACTCTCAGAGTGGTAGAGCTCACATGTGTGCTATACGGCTCTGTTCACGTCTACACATACTGTTGCAACAATAAAGCTATCTCTCCTTGGAGCAGACAATTCCACTTCTCCGGTAACTTTTAACTACTAAACAGCTATGGCATTCGTTAAAAAGTATTAGTCAGCCCAGCTTATAGCTCTATGGTGACAGTTTTGTCTTATTAATAGAAACGCACATGCAATAGATTGAAGGGGAGTCTATGGGTGATCGATCCGCATGATGCCACACTATCACAGTATTATCCAAGAATTGTATTTCAATGGGATTATCGCTCAACTGAGCAGTTACCGGTGTATCTTAGACTCGCAGCTTACAAATTTCTTACTCATCAATACTCTTTAAGGGTGGTCAGTGGTCACGTGAGAGCCGAAACGAACTAAACGACACAAAACAACGTCGCTGTCAGTTGTAAACTGTTCAGTCGAAGACATTTCTGGCTGAAACGAACCATTTCGATCCTGCTCGAAATTTTGTGGTCGAACCCTTGCGTTTATTGGCTGGTTAAAATTCTACCGAGCACTCGTCACATTTCTATTTACGTGCGTGTGAGCAAAGGTAAATAGAAATGGGACGATCTTTTTATTTGGTTAAATAAACAACATCAAACAATTTATGACAAGGCTCTCCCGGACTTGTGATTGTGTTGCATGAATGTAAGATGTTGTGCTTGAGTTTTGCATAAATGTTAAAGAATGGTTGTGGTTTTATTTCCTGTAGAATATAAGTAATGTGTCATACTCATCCTGATGAATAATCGTTGCCTGTTTTATTTATGTAAAACCACAGTACTATGATGAAGACTGTTTTTGTTTGTTATGTACTCAGCATAGAAAAACATTCATATATTAACAAAAAGTATAATTTTGTTGATGGAAGGTTTGGCAAAATTTTTCTATCGAGTGATTTATTCTGAGCAGCTGAACGATCTTCTGATAAGTCTGCTGTGTAATAATAATTAATAATTGTTCCTCAAAGTTTTTTGTTTACAATAGAAATATTTAGTTTAAATACATAAAAACTACCAATGAAACAGTGTCCTGTCTCCATGCGTATGGTATCTAGGAGGCGAACTGACTTTGGATGCCATGTGACATGTGGCTTAGCCGACCCAAAGTAAACTAACCTCCAAACCTAAGTCAGTTCGGTCGTCGCGTGACCACGGCTTTAGCGTGTCACCTTTGCAACATTACTAAAAGGCTGTGTTTCAAGTAAGCGAATCTATTACTGGTGCACCTTCCATTACATCACGTGGTCCATACATGCATACATAGCTGAGAGGTTCTATAGAGGTCTGAAGGGCTATACAATATTACATAGCTTTTTGCAGAGGTCTCTCCAAAGTCGTTCTGTTATCGAAGATGTCATTGGCAGCTGACCAAAATTAAAGTAAAACAACCATGATAGTTAGTGTAATTAATATAATTATTCAATAAGTTAAAGCAATGGTAAAATAAATTGTGGCAATATGTTACAATGCAATACTGTTAGCAGCGGATGACATTCAATCTATATATAAATGTGAGCGTTTGTCGGTCGGTCCAGTTGTATACGGATAGTTTTAGTAATAAAAAATTCGCTTCGCAGAGGATTTAAACTTGCGAAGATTGTAATCGCAAGTTTGCAAACACGCATAACTAACCACAAGATTGTGATTTTCGGCCATCTTTTTTTCAGTATCCGTATTGCGATTGTAGATTACTAACTAAATGTATATGTAATTTTTACTATTAACTAATATTACCATTTGTTTCATTTTTATAAAGTCATTTTAAAATCCATTACCTATCTTTTAATGTGACGTTTCAATTTCAGATGTCCTGCTACACTCATATTTTCGGTTTCTTATAAAGCAATCGCTAAATCTACAAGAACCGTGGTGCGCTTCATTGCTATACATTTGTACTGGTATCGTCCATAAAAACTTTTTCAATAGTTTTTCAAAGTAGCTTCTGCTGCAGCAGTAACCTTTGTATACACACGTTTCTACATGTATATAGTCACTGTTATTAATAATTCAGCCTAGTCATGATTTTTATTTTATTTTTTCAATTAAATTGTGCAAGTGCTCTAGAATATCGAATATCAGAATAGGATGAGGTTAAGCACTTTACAAAGAATCACAGCCATCTTTGGTACTAAAAATGATCAGTGCTTGTCCAATTACTACATGAATTATGATGTTATACTTATTTCTTTGGCAATTAGGCTTATTTGTGCTGTTTGTCCGAGGTTGGAAGGAGCAGAAAAGCCTCTGACCTCTTGTATAGAACGCACTAGAGTTTGCGCAAGCAGAGTGCCTCAATAGTTTAATAACCTAACCAGTATGGACAATCATTTGTGTCGCTTTGGTTGTCCACTAGTTTATTGAATGATTCATAAGCAGTTTGTTTGTGTGTGTGTATGTGTGCTCTGGTCACTCGCCTGTTCCCATACACGTCACAAAGTACTGGCGACAGCACCGCATGCTATTAGCGGTGAAATGGGAACCTATGCGCCGGGTACAGCCAAGGACCGCCGATAGTTGCAGACGGCCTCGCAATAGTTTAGGGCTGTTCAAATGTCGCAAAAGGCCGCAGGCAAAACCTTCATGTAATGCTCGTACAGGTGAAGGTCACCATTATAGAAACGGCATGGCGAGCAAACATTTTATGTGATTCCTCGATTATGTTTAGCGATGTAGCTTATATGTGAACATATGCCACCGAGCCTAGTGCCGCAAGGGTTTTGCTGCGCAAGTTACCGCCAGAGTTTCGCAATCGATATGTGAACCAGGCTTTAGTATTAAGCTGCGTTCAGATCAGCCATTGTGCAGAGGCCAAGTTTGATCTGAGAGTGGGTGATTTTGTTCGTTTTTTATTTGCAGGGTCAGATAACTTTAGCTGATATATTTTAGTGAGTCACTCCTTGAATTTTGCTGACTGTTTCCTACAATGTTTTTAGTGAACTTTTTTAGCAAGCTGCCCGATTATTTTGCACTGCTCATCGCTAATAATGGATAACCATAAGGAGGACGATCTTTTGCTAACATAATGTGCTTCAACTATTATAATAACAATAGTTTTCCGGGTTGCTGTTACTCATGAGTGAAGCTATGACAATAGCATACACAGGTGTGAAGACAAATATGGTGTTCATATTAAAGCCTGGTTTCCATATGACAGCACAAGGCCGCGACGTCCTGCGTGCGTAGGCCAGCTGTGATATGGAAACTTCAACACACGACGATAGCGCGACGTGCGTACGCTAATCGCAAGGATCCAACAGAATGGGTCCTTGCGATGGGTGCGCACGATTATGTATCCCACAATACACCGCTAGACCTTGTCAACCCATCCCATAATTCAAACGGAGGGCTGTTTTTCGAAGAAATCCGTCTCTCCTACGAAAAAGTAAGGAAATTATCCACTCTGTCCAATGCAAGCGTGGTGCCTACGCGCGATATGGAAACACCGCATTGCGGCCCATGAAATGCATTGTGCACGATCACTGGGCTGCGCACGATCATTGTGCTGTCATATGGAAACCAGGCTTTAATGACACTATGGCTCACGGTAAAAAAGATGTCATTGGCTACTCAAATAGAATATCGGCTTTGAAAAAAATTTTTCTCTTTGGACTATATCGGTATCAGGCTTGTTTGCGCTGTTCACACGATACGATTCTCGGTCAGTAGAAAAATTGGTCAGAGAATTGACCCAAAATCGGCTGCTGTGACCGCAGCTTTAGTCTGTTAGATTTAGCTTTCTGCTTTTAGGAGGAAACTTAAGTTATGCAAAAGCTATTATAACGAATATTGTTGGTTGGTCACATCGTGTATCTGCTCTAGTAGGGCAGTGGTGTCAGGTTTAATGCTTATTAGTTTGTTGTAGGGGCTTAATAGAAACTGATGTTTTTTTTTTCTTCTCTAGAGGGTATTCTCAGTAGAAGCATATATCTGACTTTCGTTCATTTTTGGCAATTCGTTTGCTATGTTTGTATTGTTATTGTGAATTTTTTTTATTCAATTGATTCAAATTTTTATTATAATTAAATCAAAACATAATGAATTGAACATATGAAATAATAAAACTGTCGTTATTGATTTATTATGCAACCAACATTTCATACTTACTAACCAGCGTTTGTTTGCTGCCAATTCAGATTGAAAATAATAGATAATACTCGCGTAGATCATAAATAAGACCGTCACATGATACTCCTTCGGAAATAATGATTGTGATATTAGCGACTTCAGAAGTCGGCTTTTAGAGTTGTCTTCCCCGCGTGTTGCGATGTGTCCCAGGCTCTCTCTCCCAATCCCCACGAGAGCCATGCCCAGGCTACTTGCTAGCCTGACACGCAGATTTATTATTCCAACTTCCTAGCACCTGTTATTTTACTGCTTAGCATAAATGTTATCTGCTTCCTTGTACTTACTCGCTTACTGCCTAGGAAGCTTTGCAGCGCCCAATCGTCTGTGATCTATGGATGTGACGATTGCCTGACTGATTAGGCAAACATATATAAGCCTGTGTAGATCAGAAACAATTCGAACTCCATATTTTACTCACGCTCTACATATCACTCTGCTCTTGTATCACTCTTTATATTTTTAGACTTGCGCAATGAGCATCGGCCATTGACTTGATTAGCCTTCATATATTTTATGTTTTTGCAATTGAAAGTTTGAATTTTTAATAAATATATTCTGTTTTAAAGTTTTTTAACTAAAACAAACCAGTCTAATTCTTGACATTAAATCTACACCTAAAATACAGTCCTTTATAAATTCGCAAATCATAAACCAACTACTTGAACCACCAATCCAGCACTTATAGTTAATAATCCTTTAAACAGAGGGTCATTACAATTTCTATGTCATCAGTCAACTATTCAATTGACAAGTTCATTACTGAAGCAGCATGTTTGTGGTGGTTGTAGATAGTAGTTTGTGATTTTGCTGCCAGCAACTTTCTAACAGCAAATTGTTTCCAGCAAAACTGTTGAAAATCTGAGTGTATTGATTTTAACTATATACATTGTATAATAACCGCAAGTACATCACTAACTTCCATACTATACTCCACAAAAATTGCTTGTAAAACTGTGTATCTCATAACTGAATATTGTAAGATGGCAGATCTCTTCATGAGTGTTTCTATTGTATTCTCAAAAATCTGGTTAATCATTGATTGGCTTGGTTTGCTGAGCATTAGTATCTTTGTCAGACTTATTATTGTTGGCATAGGCCTGAAATCCTCAATTGCTTTATTTGTTTTCTCTATAAAACATGTTATAATGGAACTCTATACATAACAACCCAAAGGTAGACAAATGTATTTTATTTTATAATTTTAAAAGTATAGCACTATGATTCTTCGTCTTAACTTATTAGTATGCTGGACTTGGTAGATGGCATCGAAATCTGCAAGCAAACACATTAACAATCAAATATATTACAGAATAGGAGAATGTGTTCTAAAAATGGTAACTACCCTTGTTGCTAAGCTCGCACCTATTTTTTGGATCAGCTTTAAAATGGCTTTTTTGCTAGAAAAACAGCAATACTGTTTCTAGTGCTTTTTGATCCAACTTAACTAGCCCATGTTTATTACATTTACTGTGACTAGCATGCTCACTTATCACCACTTGCGACTCTACTACATGCCATTCAGTCACCTAAATGCTGAGTATTATTTAATGTCATACGGCAACCAGCTTTATGGATGCAAAGCTTTTATGTGAATTTAATAATATTTTTAAAATTAATTGCTATTAAATCTAAGTGGTAGGTACAATGGCTGGTTTGGAAACTTTGGATAAATTTTGGCACAGTATTCCGATGTCACTCATGAAAAGATCCTGAGACCTACCGAAATTTATTAAAAATAGCATTCTTTGCAATTGTGTTATGCAATTAAAACTTGATTTTAATGACACAGATGGCTCCTGCCCCTACTTCTCTCATCTAAACCAAGAAAGAGTCATGTAGAAGGTGACGATGACTTCCATGATGATTTGGAATCAAGCGAACAGCTGGAAATCGAACTGTCAAGGTCTGGCTCGAACATAGTGGAGTGCATCGGTAGGTAAATATGACCAATATATCCAGGTTTTCTACAAAACAAAATATCTGGCACACATTGCAGCCTTGCTGCATATGCTAAACTGCATGGCTGCTCATATTGTGGTGCATAATTTGGGTATATAAATGTATTTTGGTATTAGCTACTTTCACTTATTGTTAGTGTATAAAGCAGATATACAGAAAGCAGAGTGGCTTGAAATAATACTGCAGCAGATCAGCGATATGTAGTTAAATTTATTTTATGGCTGATACATATGCTTTTTATAATAATATTAGCATATGGTATTTATTTAGCAGGTTATGAGGTACAGAGCTTAAAACTCAACTGCAATGACTGCACCAGCTTTATAGCCTCCTGTCCAGGTTTACGCATCAGGGGATGATGCGATACTAATCAGTGTGAAAGATAGAGGTGGTATGTTTCCACCTCATCCTGTCATCACAAAGATATGTCTAGGCTCAGAACTGAGCATACGGCAGGGTGTCGACTTACAAGGAATCACTGCAGACATACACAAGCTGGTGGTCACTAAAACTCTTTCATCGGTTTTACAAAGCAATTTGCATCAGGGATTTCCATGCTCGTTCCACTGCACAGCGCAACGTTAGTTAAAATATCACCTCCAGATATTTCAGGATTATAATTCATCAGGAGGCTACAAAGATAGCAGCTAACAAGGGAATCTCAGATCATGGCTCAGCCGACTGGTCGTCTTTAGTCATGTGTAGCCTTTCACAGTATGTCTAGAAAAGTGTACCATTTGTCGCTTGTTTTCTACGAGTTTGCTGATGCTGTTTGCATAACACCCAAGACCCAACATTTATATTCATGGCAGACTGCAATCAGCGTACGATGTACCAGTGTGTATGCATTTGAAATCAGTTTGTACACCTAGCTATCTGACATGTTAGCCCATAGCATATGGCAACATTGATAATTTTGCAATATCTTTTGGAATACATGTGCATCAATATACACTTTTACTCGCACTTTTTATATGAAATATTCAACTTTATGTTTATAAATTTGCAGGGTAGGAAATACATAGTGTATAAGCGTTGTATCTAAAATTTGAAACAAATATCTTGCGTGCTTTAGTAGTTATATCGAATTACATGTAGCAACAAAAATGTCTCTTGATTCTTTCAGTGTAAACAATGAAGACTCACTTGCCTGACCAGCTGCAAGTGAACAAAGCATTGCCCTTCTGTCACAAAGCACGTGGCTATTTATATAGGACATCACGGCTTTGCATTGCCCAGTCTCCTATAGCTAATAGGTCTTAAATAGGCTCGTAAATGTCACCTTCAAGAAAGGGTAGTGAGCTTCAGCCAGCGCATTGGCATTTAAAATACACCAAAGGTCAAGCTGAGAATTAAACATGAGTAGCAGTACGCAGACCAACACACACAGGCACACATACATATTGACCTATCCCTGCTACTTCACTCTGTATGGGGTATAAGTGGTAACATCACTTATGAGTTCAATATAGTGTCAGGGTCAGTCATGTAGTAGGACACTCCCCTGGTCATGAACATAATCTCCAACATATCTATGGCAAAACAGTCTTCAGCCATTTTGCAGCTGTTTAACTATGTGAATACAATTGTGAGAACTTTGCAAATTTTATGCAATTCAAGTTAGTTTATTTTTATCCTATAAAGTTCTGATCAGACATCAGCTGTAATCAGCAATTTGGATTTAAATGCTCTCTGTTGTGTCCTTATGAAGCTTACAGCGTACCCATACCCGTGGTTTTATAGGACTATTTTGACTATTAGGACTAAAAATGGCTTGAGACAGCTGGAACAAACATTTACTGAACCAAAATGAATCGAACAATATTAGAGCATGAGCGTTTAATTAATCTAGCAAAAGGGCTACCCAAATATTGCAGCAGTAATATTAGGTGCTCAAAATTAGCCAGTTCAACCTTCTTAGGAGGGTTTTTGACATACACTATTTTCCCATGATGGGCAGTGCTTCGGAGTTGCGCCCTTTCCGAATCATGGAAACGGCGTCTTCGCACTGAAATCACTGCGCACTGATCAGTGCGAAGTCTGTGAAAATTTGCAACAAGGAAACAGCAACTGCGCAGTGGCTGCACATATCTCCCATGCCATGAAAACGGATTCTTCGAGGGCCATGAAATAGTACAAAAGCTATCCTGCTAATCTTGTTTTTTTCTAATCTGATTTTCTTTCACCTATATTTAATTATGGTCTGCGCCCACAAGGATGAGGTGATTACTTTCCCAGACTTTGTTATCGATGCCAACACCTTTCGAGAAACAGGAGGCACGTCCTAAATAACGTTTAAATAATATATTGCTTAAAAAATTCGTATTAAAAATATATTACTTTGTAAAAATTGTGTTAAGTTTTGTAAAACATTGTGATTGTGTATTGTAAATAAAAGTATAATGATGACAGAAGCATAAAAAGACCTTTTCTGATGTTCGGTATCCATGATCGATTCAATTTCTCCATCAGGCGATTCGATTTATACAATGTCTCTTCTCTGGCTAATTTGCTGAAAACCGCTGCGCAGCATGGTAACGTGTCAATCCCTTCGACTTCGGAGGGGGCTGCATCGCAGTACTGCGCACCATGGAAACATAGTTATAGTCCTTTTAACATTGCCCTAACAATAGACCGATCTTTAAACAGAGCAGCTCGTTTATTGTGAACGATATTTGCAATAAGGTTTCCTTTTATACATTTGGAAAATTTGCAGGTATTTTATAACCATAAAACAGCTAAAGATTTCTGCTTAGATTTTAAAATAACCTATCTAAAGTTTTTTTTAAATTCTGCAACTGAATAAAGCATTGTTGCAGAAAAACAGTGATATCTTATAGAGAAGTTGTTTTCATTGCATGAAGCAAGACTAAAGCTGAATAAGGATACTTCATTAATAATAATTTTGTTTGTGTTTTAAAGAGCATTGTTAAATATTAAAATGGTTTTCTATTCTGTGCTAAAGTTTTGCATGCAAACAATAAAATAGAAGGAACTTAAATGACAACATAGGTGAAACAAGTGCAGGCCTCGATTGAGTAAAATGTTGGTGTATTGTACCTAAGTTCACTTGAAATGTAGAAAAGAGTAAATTGAATGTAATAAAATCCTGCAAAAGTGCTCTCAACTTCAATGAGGAATTAGTACGAGTGACTGCGCGTTACAATCAGAGAATATGAATAATTAAGCATTTTGCTATGTACACACTGTACTCTGCAATCGAGCGTTTCAATAAACACTTGCTGATGTGGATTTAACACCAGGCTTGACCTCATAGGTCAAGTACTAGCCTAATTAATGACTCAATAAATAGCCAAGCAGTCTTGTCCCCGCTAAGCTTAGCAGCAATGATTCGGAAGGTTGGCACATTGAGACTGCTGAAATGGAAATAGAAACGACTGAATCGTGAAAATGTTTTTAATGTGATTGTCATCGATATTCTAATGCACATTAATAACACTAGTGCCGTTTCCATAATTGGCAAGAACAATGGATTCGATAATGTTTTGTAGATCGCAAAACTCGCTTAGTTTGCCGATTTATGCCGTTTCTATGACGCAGATAACTTGTGGATTGGCTCAGTTTGCAAATTATGAGCGTCATGGAAACGCAGCTATTGTCTGTTAATTCTCTAGCATGTTGAACTCTTCTCTAGTTGAGCTCTAAGAGATGAGCAAATTAATCACATCCTTCAAATAGCACTACAGTAGATGGTCTCACTGTCAAGGACTGTTACACAGGCTGAGGATGTCTGACTGCTAACATGAGCTCAGTCCGTTGACTATCTTTGCGTTGACTATCTATGCCATCTCACCGTGCGGCGCAATCTAACCATAATGTTTTGGAATGTTGCATATATGTTACAGCCATTCTGAAAATAGAAATACACACAAATTTTTATTAATCATTTTGATACTTATGTGGCTACAACATATAATGGCACTGTTTTGAAGCTGCCTTCCATTATATTTGCAGATGTGTCAAAGGTTGGCTTGCAATAAAATTCACATTACAGTTATTTGGTATTAAAAGATTCACCATGTCTTACTCTGTTATGTTGTAGGTGCAAAATATGTGAAAAGGGATTACAAGCTCTTAAAAGCTCAAAAACGAAAAGCCGCCATAGCTTAGAATCTCTTTATTTCGATGACGTAACCACGAAGTTTGGTTATTGTCTTGTCACGAATGTTCTCACGCGAATTGAAAGGCCAATACAAAGCTCAATATAAAACTTATCGTAGTATTAGTTTATGACAAACACTTTGGGTTTTACCAAAGACCGCATATCAAATATAGATGCTCACTACTTTACAGTTTTGCTTCGGCCTGGTCTAATTGGCAAGTCATAATCTGATAATGTGACCCAACACTTCGCAAATAAATTTTGCAGCGCTTTTCGATCATCAAAGGTGACCAACAGGCTCGTCATGATTATCAGACAATGATATGTACTCCTTCGGGGTAAGGTTAAAATATTTAATGAACTTTTGCGATAAGTTATAAGATATCAGTGCTAAAAGTGACAGCATTACAATGACGATAAAACTGACGCGTAAGAACAATAGACATAGTTTGATTGAATGCGTGAAGTATATTTGTGAAAACATTTTGACGAATAAGATTGCATGAAAGTGTAAACAGAATCCATCTCTCACAACTACATCACGTTTGAGCCGTTTTGGAAAGGGAATCCAAACTACGGCGGTCTCGTGGGGCTGCGATTTTATGTTCGTTTTTGAGCTTTTAAGAGCTTGTAATCACATTTCCACATCTTTTGCACCTACAACACAACAGAGTAAGACATAGTGAATATTTTCATATCAAATAACGGTAATGTGAATTTTGTTGCAAGTCAACCTTTAACAACTAAACACCTGGCCAGACATTTAGTTGTGCTGCCAAAATAGATGACTATGGTATATTTAAACCCACCAGTCTCATGTGCATCGCATCTCCATCATTCGCTCATTGAGCAATGCTATGGCTGTCCCAAAGTAGGTATTATTCATGGAGTAAGCTCTATGACTGCATGAACAGTAATCAATCAAAAGTTTACTATTTTAGTCATGTTTACCAGTTTGCCTCTTCGCTATGACATCACTCAATAGGCTTACAGTGGAAATGTCTTACGGTGTGTTTACACTGCAGCAACTACTATCAATTTTAGTTGCACATGAAATTGGCTGCAATCACATAGCTGCAACTTCCTACAACTCCACCGATGATTGAACAGTAAAATTTTAGATTTACCAGACTTATTTGTTTTTTGAAACATGTAAACAGTTAGAATTTATATTTTCGAAGCTTGATGCAGTTGCGCGAGTGCATTGGGCGGAGTCAATGACTATCTTTGACATCAAACATCTTTGTAAGCTTTTGCCCTTACAGATGTTGTTACCCGCAGCTAAAGCTTGGAACATCAGCGGAATATATAACAGAACCTTTGTGATAGCTTTTGTCATGTTATGGATGATTTTGTTCACCCAACCTCAGACAAGCTGACTATTTTACAGCGCTTACTGCTTGCTGTTTGAATTTTTCACCTTTATTGCTCTTCTATATGAATAAACATGTTTCACCAATCATTGCAAATGCTAGTTGACTTTGATCATGTCTCATCGCTTTTCTTCTTTTCACAGTGTATGACTTAGTATGAGGCTTCCTAGTTCATCTACTAGCAAAGTTATGGTAGGGATACTTTCAATCACTTTCAATACGTCTACTTCATTTAAAAGCTACAGAGTGACAAATCTAAACATCTGAGGTATGCATGAGTTGACATTAACTGACTTGCCCTTAATTCGATTATGGAGCAAACTTTGAAGGCATGGTATCAAATGAAACCATATACATGTACCTCTGAAAGGTGTTATGAGGTCACTTAAGTTAAAGTTAAAGTAAGCCAAAATAAATTTGGGCCTACAAAAACAACACTTGAGCTAAGGTTAAAATGGTCCGCTGCTTCTGTAAAAAGTATTCACAAAATTAGCCATTATTCTTCTTGAGGTGGGTTTTCAGATAATATGTCACATATTTCAAACATTCATCTTGTTCATTGCTAATAAGACTAATATGCTCATTGCTAATATGATTAATTTATCTCTGCAAAACATTCCAGTTCATTAGAACATTGTCAAGACATGCACAACGCTTCATTTATTACTAGGTGAATGCCCTGCGTTGCAAGGGTAATAGAACTGCTTATAAACACTACATTACCTACTACATTACAATTACAGTAAATTATCTGCAACTGTTTATAAGTTGTTTTATTACCCCTGCAATGCCAGGCATTCAGCTAGTGAGGCTATGAGCCCTGAAGCTAGATGGTAATTATTATCATTGCTATAACAGGACTACACTTAGACACAGATTAATATATATATATATATATATATATATATATATATATATATAAATATATATATATATACATATATATATATATATATATACATATATATATATATATTGTAATGGCTTGGCCGGTAGCTGAGCCAGCCTTACTATCCTAACAAGCCGGTGCAGCCTGAACTCTGGGCCTTCCCCTCGTCGGCCTGCCTGACACACCTAGTGGTCTGATCAGGCCACGGCTGGTTGCCCCAATCTCAGGCTCACTTGGAACGCTAACACAGCCTGCTCTCTGAGACCCTATCTAGGCTAGTCTAGGTTCCGGGCTAGCTTACTGTAGGGCCTGATCTCTAATGCTATGGCATTTCTGATCAGGTCCTGTTGTAGCGTAGCCAACCCTTAGCCTTCCTTAGGTATCTCCCAAGCAGTCCTTACTTGAATCTAGATCAGTTTTGGTAGAATGGTCCTGACTAAGCCACCCAGGCAGGCATAAACGTGATCAGTCGGTGTGAGTGAATTTAGCCAATTTATTATATATAATCATGAATACATGTTGCACAGCGTCGCCCACTTACATAATGATTACATAACACCTAATTACGTTGCGGCAAGCCTGTGAGGCAGGCCTAGATATGCAGTGTTACATAATAGGGTATAATAGAAAAGCACACATAAGGTTGTAATACAGAACATTGATATCTAAGGATAAGAGCATAGTTAATACATTTGTCTAGTCCTCCACAATATATATATATAAAAAATTGTTTCCTCACCCCGGATACCCCGTATGGGTGGTAAATTCTGCTCTAACTCGGGTCTCCTACCAGAGACCTGGGAGTTTGAGCACTCGCCTCAAGATCTTAGCTGTTCCCAATAGCGCACTTTTCTGCAACTCACCTGAGTTGATTGCTGTTGGTATTTGGGCAAGCCACATTTTATGCGCCGGTGTTATTGCGCCCAGTGCCCCAATGACTACTGGGATTACAGTTGTTCTTACATTCCAGCATTTTTCAATTTCTTCTCCAGAAAGGGAGATATTTATATATCTATGTATGTATCTATTTATATATCTATTTATGTATGTATATATATATACATATATATATATATATATATACATACATATACACATATATATATATATATATATATATATATATATATATATATATATATATATATATGTGTATTGCATGATGATATATATATGTATTGCTGATGATTATTGCATGGCAATATGAAACTATTAGTAATAAAGTTGTTTTAAACTTAACTTTAACTTTCATTTTTACTCAATTTTATATATATATATATATATATATATATATATATATATAAAGTTTATTAAAAACTACAGGTTAAAATCATTACTACTATTAGTTTCATGCAATCGTGTTGCAATCTTCAGGTAGAATGACTAAAATGTATAATGTACAAGCTATAAAATTACTTAATAAAGCTGAGGGCTTAATACTATTGTGTGATATATATATATTATAGTATACAGCAAATTATGTAGTCAAATTATGTTATTGAGCTAATTAGATGTTTTCTGGCATGCCGGCATGTGGATATTAGCTCACTTCTAGTGTTAAGGCTGGCTAACTTCGGTTCGAATATGATGAAGTACTTTTCCCATAGACATAACTGGCAAGATTTTGTTGATGTGTTGTAAGATCGCGCTCTTTTGATGATCTTCCAGGTTATATTATAGCGAATGTTCTTGTCTTTTAAGTCCCATATGTATTTACTCAATTCTGTTTGTAGCCTTTTAGTAGGATATTTAAAGGATGTTTTGTGGTTGGCTAGTCTTGTTTTAAAAGTTGTTTCGGTTAGGCCTACATACGTTTGTTTCTCTTGCCCATCGCGTTCTTCAGACTCTACGGTTGCCTGATATACTATGCATTTTGAAAGGCATTCTCCATTTAGAGGGCAATTTTCCCGATTTTTGCAATTGCATTTTCTGTAGGTGTTGGTTGGTTGTGATAGTACTTGTTTATTGTGCCCGCTAATTATGTGGTTGATATTAGAAGCACAGCTATAACTTAGTTTTACGGAGTTTTTGTTGAAGATTTTGTGTAATTTGTGTTCTGGTGGAAATTCACTCTCCAGGATCTGGAAAAATTGTTTACCGATCATGGTGTTAACAGCTTTGTTGTTGTGTAATTTGTGTTCTGGTGGAAATTCACTCTCCATTTGTGGTTGCATCATCATCATGCTCTAATTGACTCAATTATTGAGCACTTTACTTTACAGTGTAAACCACATATACTATATATATATATATATATATATATATATATATATATATATATATATATATATATATATATATATATAGACTGTTGTTTATTCATTAGGCTCAGCTTACTTTTGTAGTCTATCAAGAATCACATGTAAGCCCATGTCTATTATTTTAGTGACATCTGTGATTGACTGGTTTAGAACATCAACTAGCCAGATATGCAAAAAAAACAGAAAATAAACGCTCCATTTGCAGATTATGGTTATGTACATAGTGTTGACACAAAATTTTGCATAAAACACGCAAATAAAATCACATGGAAAATGATAACAAGTAGGCAAGCAAAAACCAAATGTGTCGACAAGCCTGAACAATGATGTTGTGTCTTCTAATATACAACCCTGATTCCTAAAGCTAAGAGCTGTCTGATGTGGACTACTGAGCCGTAGCGATACTAACTGGTAGTCTAAACATTTTACTTGAACATTATCTTTATGGTAAATGGATTATGATATACCTTAAATGCACAAACCCTATTACCCAAACAGACAATAGAAAAACCATTTGTGGTTGCATTGTACTATAGCCATTTTGCTTAGTATCAAATCTACATATGATGTATTTTAACAATTCTAAAGCCAAATTAATCTAGCTTATCCTTCAGTGTCCTATTTGGATCTGAACTGCAACATGATAAAAATGAATTTTTTTAAACTAATTTAATGTGAACTTGTTAAAGATTTTCATAAACATGACTTGACTTGGAGCTCTCTACATGCACATGTATTTTTCTATGTAATGCAAAAACACTGATTCAGTTCAAGCATGTACTCAGCTGCAATCTATTTCAATAACAGATTACCCAGTTTTTTCCAGTTAGAGTTTTCCCTCCTTGGAAGGTTGCATCTATGAGGTGTTAATCATGCCTCATAGCATTTCTCTAGAATTACTAGCAATTATCTGATACAACCTCCGATAACTTCTCTTACTGCACCCTAAAACTTATGCTTAGTACCATGTGATTCTGCAAAAGAGTTGAAACCTGACAACAACAGAAGCTATGAAACATCCTGATAAAATACACCACTGTATAACAACTCCTTACCAGGTCTTTAGTATAACTACTAAATTGATGAAAACTGCCATATTTGGTAAAATCATCATTTATTATTATTCTAACATTATGACAGAACTAAATTATTTAGCGGAATGAAAGGTATATACTTTCGGTACTATGTTATGCAAATAAAATGTATGAATAAATCGAGTATTGAATAGTAATTTGAAAGTATTCAAACAATGTTGTTTTGGTATAATAAATCAAAACTCAAACCGAAAATGTTTAAAAATATTACACAGGCTCACAACAGCAGACTCAAGTCTTTTGAAATAATTTCAACAAAATACATTTTTAATTAATTGGTTGAAAACATTTAACTTACAAAACAAAATGTAAACATGAAAAATTTGTTTAAAATGTACTAATACACATATTAAACTTACTTGTATTTCGTCTATATAATTTGTAAAAGCTTTTAATGATAAAAAAACAAATATCTGGCAAGCCAATTGAATTATCATTTTTGGAATTTCAGTACTTAATGCTACAATTTTTAAAACCTTGCCGTAGTATTATTAATTCCCCTAAAACATATCAGTTGATGTTACACACATAGAATCAAAGTACTTGTTAATAAAATGTCGTTTGTCAATTTATATAAAGACTGTTTTTTGCATCATCATTACTTCTAAGAATTACAATTGTAGCTGAATGCTTTATGCCTATTTACCAAATGTATATGTAGAACAGTCTAAACAGATGCAACTACTGTGAACTAGTAAGTGCTGCAGCTTTATAACCTCGTTACATTTATATTACTGCTACACTTTCCTCTTTAGAAACTCTTTGTTTGCATTCAAACTTCTTTGCGTTGGCCTGTTATCAAATTAGCTAATGTTTTACTTTTTCAGCGCTCTCTGAAGTTAGTACCAGTATCAGTTGGTATTATTTTTGAAATTTGCTCTTTTCAACTATATTTGCATTTATCTCAAATTTTTAACAGGTTACTAATGAGGTTTTAACTACATTACTAATGAGTTTATGGTCAAAACGCATACAGCGGTAGTCTGTCATTCTTGCTATAAACTTTGTAGTATTATTTTACATACCTAGTATTTAGGATCTTCAGTTAATAGCATCTATAAACTGTATGCAAAGTGAATACAGTGTCTTTCTTTTCGTGAATTTTAGCAAGACAATAATCTTACTTTCCATTTTATTGACTACTGCAGTTTAACTATGTTAGTTTCAAAAAACTGCAAGCATCAACTATTATAGCAATTTAATAAAAACGAGTTAATGAGAAACTAAAAGTTGTCCTTTTGTTAAAGCGTAGTGGTACAACTCCCAAATTATTAAAACTTCACTTGAAGTTACTGTATCTTGCTGCAAAATGAGAAGGTAACTTCTATGTAATTTTGTATGCAAAATATAAATATTGTGTGGCGTGCTCCGAGCAAATATGTCAACAGCATTGTTGCTTTTAGATGCAAGCTCATAATTTGTTTAAATAGGTTTCTTTCTAAATATTATTGCATATCTCCCAGCTGAAAATTTGGGATCTAGAAGCGACCACTAGCAGTGGAAACCGTCATGGTCAGGATACACTTGCCTGACCATAATGTTCCTGATTGCAACTCATAATTAATCACATTTGGCTAATGTCTAAAACTTTCTGTACCATTGTGCTCGATTTCTCAAAATAATGAATATCGATAGAGCTATTAATAATTCCCATACAAAAATGAGAAAAGTAAAATGATTGCAGACAGCTGTTATGATGAAAAAGACAAATGATTGCTATCAATTGGTTTTAGTCAAAACAATATTTGCATAGGAGGATGGCAAAATGGGTAAAACTAAAATTAATTTTTTTTTAATAGTTTGTTGTTCGCCTATTTATTAAACTACCAACAAAAGCTCTAATAGAACCAGTTATACAACTATGTACATATGTTACACCATAATGTTATAGCAACATAGCAAGCCAATGTTATACGCGTGTTTACACTCCAACATCCCAAAGTAATGTTTTTGTAACATTGCTGGGACATTTATTTGAAAGTAAAAACAATATAACACCATAATGTTTTAACTACATTGCAAGGCAACGTTATATAAATGTTTACGCTGGAACATTCAAAGGTAATATTTTGGGAATATTCCTGGGACATTCATTTGAATGTAAATATGATGTCACACCATAACATTCCAACTACATAGCAAGCCAATGTTATATGAATGTTAACACTCGAACATTCCAGAGTAACGTTCCTGTGACATTTCTGGGACATTCATTTGAAGTTAATGATGATGTCACACCATAATATTCTAGCTACATTGCTAGCCAATGTTATATGAATGTTTTCACTCGAACATTCCAGAGTAATGTTCCTGGGACGTTCCTAAGACATTCATTTGAAGTTAAATATGATGTAACACCATAATATTCTAACTACATTACAAGCCAATGTTATATGAACATTAACTCTCGAACATTCAAAAGTAACATTCTTGAAACATTGTTGGGACAATTATTTGAATGTAAATATGATGTCACCCCATAATATTCCAGTTACATTTCAAGCCAATGTTATATGAATGTTTTCACTTGAACATTTCAGAGTAACGTTGCTGGGACATTCCTGGGACATTCATTAATAATGTTCGCTAACGACGTTATGATAACGTTTCCAAAGTATATTCCTGTAACATTCTGCTGAACGTTATGATAATATTATTGCACAACATTCTATGCAACGTTCCTGCGACATTGTTGGAACATAATTCCACAATGATCATCAAATAACGTTTGTAGAACGTTATCACAATGTTTTTTTGGAACGTTTTTTCAGCGTAACGTTACGGAACATCCCAGGAATGTCGTTGTTAGTTGGATATCCTGGTGAATGACAGGAGTTGCCCATTGTATTAGCAATTGCGAATGCAGTATAGAGTAGATATGCTGCTTTTAAAATTATATTATATTCATGAATAAACTAACTTCTATTCATGAATAAAATATCAAATATATCCTGGGACATTCCTATGAAATTCATTTAAAGTTAAATATGATGTTACACCATAATATTCTAGTTACATTGCAAGCTAATGTTATATGAATGTTAACCCTCGAACATTCCAAATTAACATTTTTGTAACACTGCTAGGACATTCATTTGAAAGTAAAATTGATGTAACACCATAATGTTCTAACTACATTACAAGCCAATGTTATATGAACATTAACTCTCGAACATTCAAAAGTAACATTCCTGAAACATTGTTGGGACAATTATTTGAATGTAAATATGATGTCACCCCATAATATTCCAGCTACATTTCAAGCCAATGTTATATGAATGTTTTCACTCGAACATTCCAGAGTAACGTTGCTGGGACATTCCTGGAACATTCATTTGAAGGTAAATATGACGTCACACCATAATATTCTAGCTACATTGCCAGCCAACGTCATGTGAATGTTTTTACTTGAACATTCCAGAGTAACGTTCCTGGGACATTTCTAAGACATTCGTTTGAAGTTAATAAGATGTCACACCATAATATTCTAGTTACATTGCAAGCCAATGTTATGTGAATGTTAACACTCAAACATTCAAAAGTAACATTCCTGAAAAATTGCTAGAAAATTCATTTGAAGTTAAATATGATGTCGCGCCATAATATTCTAGTTACATTGCAAGCCAATGTTATATGAATGTTAACCCTCGAACATTCAAAAGTAACATTTCTGTAACATTGCTAGGACATTCATTTGAAAGTAAAATTGATGTAACACCATAATGTTCTAACTACATTACAAGCCAATGTTATATGAACATCAACTCTCGAACATTCAAAAGTAACATTCCTGAAACATTGTTGGGACAATTATTTGAATGTAAATATGATGTCACCCCATAATATTCCAGTTACATTTCAAGCTAATGTTATATGAATGTTTTCACTCGAACATTCCAGAGTAACGTTGCTGGGACATTCCTGGGACATTCATTAATAATGTTCGCTAACGACGTTATGATAACGTTTCCAAAGTATATTCCTGTAACATTCTGCTGAACGTTATGATAATATTATTGCACAACATTCTATGCAACGTTCCTGCGACATTGTTGGAACATAATTCTACAATGATCATCAAATAACGTTTGTAGAACGTTATGACAATGTTTTTTTTGGAACGTTATTTCAGCGTAACGTTACGGAACATCCCAGGAATGTCGTTGTTAGTTGGGTAGCTACCCAGCTGCCCCTGTCTAACACCGTGGCTGACTTTTGGAAAATGATTCTTGACCAAAATATAAATGTGATAGCTCAGCTTGAAGGAGCGCAGGTAGGAATTTGTAAAACAATACCAACTGGATGTCGTAGTTCTTACTCAAAGACGCAGAAGTAACACTTTATACACTAGGTTGTGGATGTGCAGAGAATAGAATATTCTTAAAGTAGCGGAAAAGCAGATAACAGTGCACCGCATGTCTTGGGTGAGATATTAAAATAGGGGGTGCTTGTGAATGCTATGATGTATTCAAGTTGACTGCACTTCACGAATGATGGTTGAATGTCTTAAAACTATAAATATTAGAGAAGACTTGTTCTACATGTTTTCTATATCTGCACAGTAATCAAAAATGCATTATCTTTCAAAATGCTTTATCTTTATTCTTACTCAAAGGCGCAGAAGTAACACTTTATACGCTAGGTTGTGGATGTGCAGAGAATATAATATTCTTAAAGTAGCAGAAAAGCAGATAGCAGTATACTGCATGTCTTGAGTGAGATATTAAAATAGGGGGTGATTGTGAATGCTAAGATACATTCAAGTTGACTGCACTTCAAGAATGAAGGTTGAATGTCTTAAAACTATAAATATGAGAGAAGACTTGTTCTACATGTTTTCTATATCTGCACAGTAATCAAAAATGCATTATCTTTCAAAATGCTTTATCTTTATTCTTACTCAAAGGCGCAGAAGTAACACTTTATACGCTAGGTTGTGGATGTGCAGAGAATATAATATTCTTAAAGTAGCGGAAAAGCAGATAGCAGTGTACTGCATGTCTTGAGTGAGATATTAAAATAGGGGGTGATTGTGAATGCTAAGACACATTCAAGTTGACTGCACTTCAAGAATGAAGGTTGAATGTCTTAAAACTATAAATATGAGAGAAGACTTGTTGTAAATGTTTTCTATATCTGCACAGTAATCAAAAATTAATTATTTGTTGAAAACAAAAACTCTGATGCCATGCTACCTTTAAGAAAAAGCTTGATAAAATAGATGCTCATCTGATTGCTATTGTTGAATTTAGGTACCATTTTATCCGAGAAAAGATGGTGAGAGTCTGGTTGTCAAACCATATACCATCTCCCGCATCAGCACTGAACAGTCTGGCCAGACTACAGAGGTCTCTCTGAGAGTTGAACCTGAGAATGTAAGTCATCCCTGCCAATTGTATTCTATCAGTTTGTAGTTTTCAATAGCTCATCAGCACTGAAGGTGAAGTGATTGAAATGAGTGGTGTGTGAGATGAAGTAAACAGTGAAGCTGTATAGACAACTCCAAAGACACAAAGTTTTCTGAAAAAGTGACTACAATTATGTTTTCTGGGAATGCTTTGCGTATTGTAAATCTATGCAGCCCAAATACACACATTGTCGTAAATAAATGAACTCTCTTTTATGGAAAGACATTATAGCTTCGAAAACAACCAAAAGTTATCCAGATATCCGTTGCTTAATATGCATAGCTCAACCTATAGTCAATAAAACATTAAAAAGTGATCCATTTTAGCCTATAGTAAAACAAAAATGACCTTATTTATCCCGCAACATATTACTATGTGTTGTATTATAGTTTAAACAATCCTATTAAGTGACCTGTTTTAGCATACTGTACAACATACTGTACAACATACTGTACAACATACTGTACAACATACTGTACAACACATATTTCCAACAGATGGCAGTTTGTTTCAATCAGGCTATAAATTGCCAATCTAGAACTATTTTGTTTTCCTACCAAAACTGTATTTTCCTTTTTTTCTTACAAGAAATTTGCATATTTTTTCACCTCTTTCTCTCACCGATTTACATATCAATTTTTTGCTATTTTGTGTACATACTTTTATGTTCCAACCATTTTCAACAAAACTTCTCATATTTTGCTGGTTCACGATTGCCATTTTTCTGCATAGTGCAACTTTGTGTATACGGATATCGCTATTTATGTTGATTATTCTTTCTAGTTTTTTCTATACCTGTTGCCTAGACTAACTTTTTTATTATACTATGAAGCTAAGTTATGTTTTTGTGAGTTGCAGATGAAAGCAGCAAGCGTTCAGATTATTGTTGCCACGGAATGGGAGATGGACATACCTTCTACTGAGACTATTATCCAGTTACAAGGTGTTCTTGAGAAAAAACAACAGCAAACAGGGAACAACAGAGTCTGCATCACTTGCAAGTATGTTATAATTTTTACTACACTGACAATATACCCAGACCTTTGGCTGATGGAGGGTTCACTGTCATGCATTCGACAGCAGGTCATGTGACCAACTAAGCATTTACCTCAGTAGTCTTTCATCGAAGAAGCATATCATCAGTAAGTTTACTCTAGAGAAATACGATTACTAAAAACATTTCTATCTGAAATTTACACAGTTTGAAATAATAAATTGAAGAAATTTTTAAAAAAGAACCATCAGATATTGACAACAAAATTTCAGTTTATAATCGAGTCATGTGAAAATTTAATTTTTTTGAATGTATTTGCTGACAATGTTTAAACAACTTTTTTTGCTATGCTTAGCTTTTTTACCTACTTACATTAAAATTAAGTAATTGTGTGCATTCTTCAAGTATTTTATTTATGTTTTGTAGTAAAACCTTTTAGCCAATAAACATGCTGTTACTATACTTTCGGCTTATCTTTTAGTGGCCGTAAAATCCTTCAAGCATATTTGGCGAAGGGTCCTCTAAGCCCAATGTCTAACTGTCATATGAACTTTGCTATAAGGTCCTTTGCTCAAAACTCCTGTCATTATTGACACAGTCTGATTTGAATTCCCTTGGAAATCACTATTTGGTAAATCAACAACCACAGATGAGATAAGACCTTTAAAACTCAAACAAGTTAGAACGGGTTATTTTGACTTGAAAAAATTAATAGTTGGGTAACATTCCCAAATTAAACCGGAGCAAATGCAAAACAAAAAGGGGTAGAGTTTTGTGTTAATAAACAGCAAACTATTGGGTAAAACTACTGCTTGCTCAAACTCAAAGCAAAAATGTTACAATCCCTTGTAAATCAAATATTTTTTGCAAGAAAAGCTGGAATGAATAAATTTCTATAAGAATATATACTTTAATTAAAGCCAATAGGCTTTTCTTTTTTAGCTACATTCTAGACAATTTGCTGCAGTTCAATTGTACTCCATTGGTTGTATTATTCAGCAATCGATTGAACAATCTCAAATTCAATTGGCCCTAAATTTACATCATATGCACAAAAAGATGTCACTCAATAAGAGTCAACTTATAACTTGTCACCCATGAGCAGGTAGTGTGTGCCAAATTTGGTGTTAAACGTTTAAGGCCATGAGGTTATATTTGCAGCAACGGGGCAACTCGATGTGGCACCTTTATCATCTCTTATAACGCCATTGAGAAACTGAAAGCTGAGCAAGAGGCTGACGTCTATAACCCTGTGGTGATGGCTAAGCACCGACGGCCTCAGTTCATTCCCTATTTTGTATGTTCTACAATTCTCTACATAAACAAGTTGTTACTTTAGGATCAGAGACTATACCAACTATCCACTATGCATGTTGAAAGCTTAGAGAGTATGCCAATGACAAAACTAAAATTGAAGAATGTACCATACAAAAATTCAAATGTTGAAGGGCGTGATATAAGGGACAATGTTTGCTTTCGCTATTTAAAAAAGAAGCTAATTTTAACACCATTTTTTTGAATAGTATATATTATGCAAACCAGCTTTGGAAAAAACAAAACTGTAATTTTTGTATTTTAGCTATGAACATGAAGTTGTCAGATTAAGTGGTGCGTCACTACCCTTTGCTTTAGAAGTAATTACATGAAACAACAATTATTTAAAGCCATTAGAACTGACCATACTATTTTATGACATAGTTATATGTTTTTGATACGTACTCATAACTGTTTTCATCAACAACTCAGTGGTAAAAGGTTTTTCAAAAAGAGTTCGTTTTAACCAAACAGCTAACAATTTCCATCTCTTTGTTAACTCAATCCATTAGCAAAATAATCTTAGTATTATGGTCGTCAGGCAATTATGTCTTTAGAAAATCGACTTGAGTGTTTTAATGCTAGTATATAATTCTATCTATTCTCAAAAACAAACTAACGGCTTATATAAAAGAGTGTGTGTGAGTTGTCACAACATATCTACTGCTACGTTTTTTGTGTATTGTAGAAGCAGTATGAGTTCATCTATCAGGTCCTGAGTGCTTATGCAGAAAGCTTCTCTGAATACGCCAATTTTAGATAAACTAGCGACTGGGTGCTCGGTGTATCACATATGTGTGAGTGACTCGCCTCAAGTTATACAGTGACAAAAATGTATTTTAGATGTTCTATTCTGAAACTTTTCAATGCTTATGAATTATATAATATTTTTCTGACAAATTTATGTTTGCTTATTTAATATTTATAGTGTTACCTATAATTCTATCTTAGCGACTGCAGCTGCCAAAAGCTAACACCACAGACATTGTGTTGCTATACACTGGTAGGAATTCTTTAATTTCTTTTCAACATTGAAGCCAATATTTTTTAGCTGATAATCCTTTCCACAAACTTCACATTTTTTAAATTTACCACAGTTTTATATAAATAGTAAACTGCTAAATGCTTGGAGCTTCTTAAAGACATTTGGGAACCAACTGCAAAACTACACTACCATCTATTGAAGCAGAGCTAAGCAATTGTTGCCTGCAATACTGTCTCATCTTCATGCTAGCCTGGTGAACACATCTTCCTTCCTCCATCATAACTGTTTTTATGTATTGGATAAATTGTTAGAACTTTTATACTGCAGTACAATCTTCTGTTAGAACACAAACTCTTGCAACAGTGCTTATATCATGGATGTTTTGCTATCATATTAGTTCCACCTAGTAAAATATAATTGCAAATTTATTTCTATTTCTATAGTTTGGCTGTATCGTTCACTGCTATGTAAATATGAATGATAGCGATCCTTGTGTGAATACCAATTTCACAACAAATACTTTGTCACCAAAAAGCAAATGATTGGGCACCATTGAGGCGACATACAATCTTTATTGTTTATTATTAACTGCTGGTTCAGTGTAGGTCATTAACAAATACTGCAATAAGATTACTGTTTCTGTGATGAAAAGTATGTAGACTAGACGTTATACTCAGCCTGATTAGGAATGAGATTCTTCTTATACCATTGACCAAGAGTTCATGTTAAAGAGTTTCTGCAGCAAATTGTAATACTTTATATAAATTTTAAAAACTTCTACGGTTGAATTCTAAAAGTTTGGGTTGACCGAATCGGCAAATATTGAACAAAACTTTAGCCTGCGGAACATTAATTGGAAACCCAAAGTGCATCACTCCTCTCATGTACATGTACCTTACTGTGGTTTATTAGAGAAACCGCTGAGACAGTGATCTAAGAAAGTGCTAAAAGTCTAGTCTCTAGAGACTCTAGAGACAATCTAGAGTGTCTATAGAAGCACTGAAGTGTCTTTAGAGTTTTTAGATACTCTCTAGAGTGTTTCTAGAGTCTGTATGAATGTACCTAAACTATATTGCGCTATCTGCGTTATCGGTCATATCAAAATGGCCAATCTTTCATGTCAGGCGATGATTTATAGTAGGGTTTTTTGGGCATAAACTGTCTATTGTGTTCTACTTATGTTTATAATATATAGAGAACATTTATGTTATCATTATTCACTCAAATGCAGGTAACTGCCTCCATTTTTACCCACTGCAAATTGGAGTGCCATTACGATGCTGGTAAGACAGGCTTGCTAAGCTGCCGATTGATGTATATGAATGAAGGTTTAATTTGTGGTCTAATGTGCATTAGCAATTTTGCAATATGTCTGCTTCAATTCACACTATGGAGAACATCTGATGCTTGTGTTATTGCTGCTAAACTTATTCGTCACTTAAATATCTCTACATTGTTTAGAACGAGATGGAAAGTGTGTTGGAGCTAAAATGGCTTCAAACAATTTTATGATGCATGTCTGGTTGAGCCATTTTTAAACCAACTTTAAACCCTTTGCTTTCCCTAACAACCACTAAAACAACATCATTTATAGGTACGGTAAGCTGACAACCAGGCAACCCTAACAACCAGGCCCGTATTCCATGAGGCAGCTGGCCGGCTGAGCCGCCCCAACTTTTTAGTGATTTTTTGGCGGCTAAGTACTACGAGTTGCATTATAAACTCACTCACTTGGATTTTCAACTATATTACAGTACTAGCAACTAGCGTTCTATATTGTCTTGGTGATGATCTCGCCAAATGAGTGATCTTGTTAGACTTTGTTAAGACTTGGAAACTGAACTTTATTGCTAATAGTAGGGGTGTAAAGAAGACCCCCAAACTTGCATTTTCCTGATCATAACGTAACTGAATCAAAACGTCGATGAGGAGCGCTATGGCGCAGGCTCGTCTAAATAATCTTTTAATATCACACATACACGTATATAAAAATGTTGACATAGATACAGATTCAAACATGAAAGAATTCTGTCATGGACACATTGACAGAACAAGAACTGTTGCAATAAAAAATAATAGCTCTTGTTCTGTCAACGTCCCTTACAGAAATCTGTAGTGTCTTGAGTTTTATATCATAATTTTATTATCGTTCGTTGAACAAAAAAATGTTTTGTTTTCCATGAACCATAAATAATATATTTATCTAAATTTTGATGCTCACAATTGATTGCATTTATGCATACTTTGAAGATTGTTGTTGCTTAAATGGTCTAGAGCTTTGGGCCGCTGCCCCCAACCTCGTTGGGGGCTTAAACCAACCCCAAACTTCCAGGGGCTCATAACTAGTCGCCTAATATTTGTCACCCCAACTTGCAACCAGGGAATACAGGCCGCTAACAACCACAAAAGCAACTGAGTTAATAGGTAAGTTGTCTGTAAAGATTTTTGTACATATGTAGCTATAAAAAAAATATATATATACATATATATATATATCTATCTATATATATATATATATATATATATATATATATATATATATATATATATATATATATATATATATATATATATATATATATATATATATATATATATATATATATATATATATATATATATACTAGCTGTGTCACCCGACGTTGCCTGGGCGATAAAAACGTCTGGACAGAAAATTGATTTGTAATTAACATATAACAACATTTACCATTCTAACTTTCAAAGTACACTTCATGAGATAAGTGTTTTGTGTAGTTGGAATAAATTAAGAGAAAAATGAAAACAACTGTAAAGGTTTTAAAACTTTGTCAAACAACTGTAACTTTCAAGCTATTAGCCTGGCACATTGCCAATGGAAAATTGGAGTAAGCTCCTAGGCTTCTAATGACGGTACTCCATGACATTGCATCAGCACTTTTGTCCAGCTGAAGTTACTCTAATAATAGCTATAGCCGGAATGCAGACAGACATACGGCATACGGACGTGCTTTGAGAAATATATACAGTGAAACATGGATAACTCGCCCTCGGATATAGCGAACACATGGTTAACTCGACAGGATTTGCTTGGTCCATTCCCACGCAATGATAAATGGCTCTATATAACTCGAATTCAACACTGTTATAACGAACTGTTTTTTGCCCAACGGCTACCGAAACAGTTGCTATCGCTTTAGAAAATCACTTTATTCCAAGCCATAGAGGTAAATCTCAACTTTTCGTAATTCATAAGCGTCGTTATTACCTCCATCGGCAAAATATTTTTGTCAACGACTGTTCTAAAGGTTTGGTGAAATTTGATTTATACTGAATGAATGAACGATGAATATAACGATGAATAGCACGGGCTAGCCGGGTCACGGGCGCAAGGATTTTTGCCACGCACATACAAAACAAAAACAGCATGTTGTTTTTGTTTTGTATTTGCGTGGCGAAAATCCTTGAGTGCGTGACCCGGCTAGCCCATGATAAATAGTTTTCCGACGTTGATTCCGTGTTGAATTAACGTCGGAATGTTGAATGTTTAAAACGTCTTAAGAATTGTTGTAGTCAAACGTATATGTTGTCTTAGCTAAAAAAAACTATTCATCGTTTGACCTAAACACAAAATACGTGTGTACATTCAATAAGTATCCATTCAAAAAGCGTGAGTGATATACAATGTACCGTAAAACCTCGTAAAACTTTTAATGGAACTGCCTCGGAGTGTTGCTCTTAACGAATTCCAGGTAAAGTAAGGTAATCTTTCCATAAACTTCAAGAAAGATCGGCAAAATTGATCGTGGGTAAAACGCTCAAAAGAAAAAGATGTATTTTCTGTGAGCATTTCAGCAACAATCAAGTTTTGCCAATGTCAATCTAAAAAACGTCCTGGCAATAACATCACCTCAAACAACAAACCAATCTCAAGTGATAGAAAAATCTCTATACTTTTTGATAAAAACGTTTTAAACTTTACATTAGAAGCATTTAATTTGAAACAAGCCATTTGTGCTTTTGATTTATATTATAGTTTGTATATGTTCATGTATCTACTAATAAATAAGTAAATACATGGACTTGTGACAGTGCTCTGATAACTTGAACACTCTGATAATTCGAACACTTTTGCTCGGTCCCTTGAAGTTTGAGTTATCCGAGTTTCACTGTATATAGTTATATATATATATATATATATATATATATATATATAACTATATACAGTGAAACTCGGATAACTCAAACTTCAAGGGACCGAGCAAAAGTGTTCGAATTATCAGAAAGATTTTTACCCTGAAAGATCAGAAAGATTGCCTGATATATCACATTTTTGGCTCTGCATTTTCCTTCCAAAGGGCAGTTGTTCTTTTGTCTGCAATTGCAACTTTTTATAGTTGAAGTTGAAGTTATATATATATATATATATATATAACTTCAACTTCAACTATAAAAAGTTGCAATTGCAGACAAAAGAACAACTGCCCTTTGGAAGGAAAATGCAGAGCCAAAAATGTGATATATCAGGCAACAGTCAGCAACAATACAAACAACCACGTAGCGACCTACATAGGACTTTGCTCAACCGAATTCAAAACTAGATACAGCAACCATAAAGCCTCGTTTAATCACAAAAACAAACAACACCACACAGAATTGAGCAAACACATTTGCAAGTTGAAAGAAAACAACTCAACATACAACATAACATGGAAAATATTAGCTCAAGCACAACCATATACAAACAAGACAAAACGATGCAAATTATGTTTACTTGAAAAATACTTCATAATATGCAAACCACACTTAGGCACATTAAATAAAAGAAATGAATTGACTTCTAATTGCAGACATGCTAGGAGTTATCTTCTCGGTTACACTTAGCACTAAATTACATTATTAACACAGCGAGCCCATTTCTGATATTTTGGCACATTCGGTAAAGCTTTTCATTTTAGTACAATTGCGTCTGAGGAGTGCTTCGCACGAAACAGATTTGTAACGCAAATACTAAAAGTTTACTTTTTTCGCAATAATTTTTTCAAATATTTCATACTCCACTAATAATCTTTTAGGTTTCTAGTGTAGAGTTCTCTTTTTATATGCTTTTGCACTTGCTTTTAGTTAACATAGATTTACTCCACTGACGTTTTTCACATCGGCAAGATATTTTTGATTTTCAATTTTATTTTGTTGAGAATTACTACGGTGTTGAGCACTCTTCCAAAAGCTAAAAATGGAAAAGGTAAATTTTGGTTACTCTATGAAAAACATACCAATACCAAAAAAATCAAATTACCTACAAAGATTAATAGAAATGACCGAGAAGCTAACTCACCGAATGAGATGGAAAGCACATTTTTACTTGAACCCAAATCAGCAATCAGAACAAAAAGAAACCTATGGATTCAAAACAAAGCAACTGCCACCTTTTATATAAGAAATGTCAGATTTTGAAAGTAAGATAACAGAAATGATACAAAACATCAAATTCAAGCCATACAACAATGAACTTCAACGAAAACTACTTCAAGACACTAAGACAATACAAGCAAACAATAAAATACTTGTCAAAGCTGACAAAACAACCAACTTTTACAGACTTGAAAATGATGAATACAGCAAAATGTTGCAAAATAATGTGACTAAAACCTACAAAAAAGCTGACAAGACAGCAGTAAATCAAATTACATCAAAAGACAAAGAAATAGCGCACAAATTAGGACTTGAGAAAAGAATTGAGACAATAGCAGAGAAGCAACCATTCATAACGTTAAAAGACCACAAAGATAACTTCACAAACCACCCCACGTGTAGACTAATCAATCCAACAAAATCTGAAATAGGAAAAATAAGCAAAACTCTGCTCACAGGTATCAACAAAAAAGTGACAAGAGAAACTAGTGTAAAATTATGGCGAAGTACGGGTGATGTACTGAATTGGTTTAGAGAAATAAAGGAAAAGCAACAGCAAGCATTTATTACTTTCGACGTTTGTGAATTTTACCCTTCAATAACAGAGACACTATTAAAAAAAGCATTAGATTTTGCAAGCAACATAACAAATATCACAGAAGACGAAAAGGCAATCATACTACATGCAAAAAGATCGCTTGTATTTCACAACGACACGGCCTGGTCAAAGAAGAACTCTAATAAATTGTTTGACGTGACTATGGGTAGCTACGACGGAGCGGAGACTTGTGAATTAGTAGGGACTTACTTACTGACCCAAATACCCAAAGAATTGACTTGCAGCATTGGACTATACAGAGACGACGGACTTGCGGTTTGCAAGGGTACACCCCAAGCTATAGAGAGAACAAAGAAACTAATATGCAACATATTTAATAAGAACAACTTGAAAATTACTATTGAGGCGAACAAACGATCAGTGAATTTTCTTGACGTAACTTTAAATCTACAAGATGGCAGCTTCAAGCCTTTCCAAAAATCCGGCAACACAATACTATATGTGCACAAACAAAGCAACCATCCACCTTCCATATTGAAAAACTTACCAGACAACATAAACAAACGATTAAACGCACTTTCATCAGATGAACAACAATTTAACAGCACAGTGCAACCATACCAAGAAGCACTCCACAAGAGTGGATACAACAACAAACTACAATATGAAACCAACATGAATAAACCTAAAAAACGTAACAGACAAAGAAAAATTACATGGTACAACCCACCATTCAGCGCCAATGTTGCAACCAATATTGGACAAAAATTCTTCAACATAGTTACAACATGTTTTCCAAAGAAACACCCACTCCAAGCAATATTTAATAGACAAACCTTAAAACTGAGCTACTCAGTAATGCCAAACATGAAAACAATCATTGATGGGAGCAACAAAACCCTTAATAAAACCAGTACACTACAAAAAGAAGACAATGAAAAAAGTTGCAATTGCAGACAAAAGAACAACTGCCCTTTGGAAGGAAAATGCAGAGCCAAAAATGTGATATATCAGGCAACAGTCAGCAACAATACAAACAACCACGTAGCGACCTACATAGGACTTTGCTCAACCGAATTCAAAACTAGATACAGCAACCATAAAGCCTCGTTTAATCACAAAAACAAACAACACCACACAGAATTGAGCAAACACATTTGCAAGTTGAAAGAAAACAACTCAACATACAACATAACATGGAAAATATTAGCTCAAGCACAACCATATACAAACAAGACAAAACGATGCAAATTATGTTTACTTGAAAAATACTTCATAATATGCAAACCACACTTAGGCACATTAAATAAAAGAAATGAATTGACTTCTAATTGCAGACATGCTAGGAGTTATCTTCTCGGTTACACTTAGCACTAAATTACATTATTAACACAGCGAGCCCATTTCTGATATTTTGGCACATTCGGTAAAGCTTTTCATTTTAGTACAATTGCGTCTGAGGAGTGCTTCGCACGAAACAGATTTGTAACGCAAATACTAAAAGTTTACTTTTTTCGCAATAATTTTTCAAATATATATATATATATATTTATATATATATATATATATATATATTTATATACACATAAAGTGGATGCTGCACAGTTCGTTACAGAGTGCTCAATGATAAATTAACTTATAGAGTGAAGTTCCGCTTATACATCTTTTATATATATATAGTAACTAAAAGCATGTGCAAAAGCATATAAAAAGAGAACTCTACACTCAAAACCTAAAAGATAATTAGTGGAGTATGAAATATTTGAAAAAATATTATGAAGAAAGTAAACGTTTAGTAATGGCGCTTCAAATTTGTTTCGTGTGATGCACTCATCAGACGCAGTTGTACTAAAATTTTAGTACACAATTTTAGTACAAAATCAGACGCGTTTGTACTAAAATCTTGTAAAAGATTTTAGTACAAACGCGTCTGATGAGTGCATCGCACGAAACAAAGTTGTAGCGCAATTACTAAAAGTTTGCTTTCTTTGTAATATTTTTCAAATATATATATTTATATATACATACAGTGTGTATACATATATATATATTTATATGTATATATTTGTTTATATATACACATATATGTATATTTACAACATGTATATATGTGTATATATGTATATTTCAAATGTACATTTAGTTGTACATATGTAATACATGTACAGCTGTTTGTGCGCTTGCAAAGAATTGCATACAAAAGGCTGCCTACGCTATCTCTTGTTTGCTGAGGCGCATCCTTATATGTTTTTAGAAGTATCTCCCTGTAGTCATTACAATGCATCAGAATCAAGGGCTTGCCTGTAGAATTTGAAAACGCACCTTCAAGACACCAAGCTTAAAATATTCAAGCAACCAGCGAAAAAGTATATGAAGATTTATTCTTGTTTTAGATCTACACAAATATGATTGCAAGCAAGGATTGTACATTGGGGTAGGAGTTGGAGGCGCTGCCTTGCTTGTGGCTTTGGTTATTGTAATATCCTTATTTATCATCAAATTAAGAAGGAAGGCAATAGATTCTTCAACTGCTGATGCAGTCACTGATGCAAATAAGGAATATATGCAAATGTCTTCACGAGAACCTTCCAATTATGCCAAACTTGATGTTACCAATAACACTGCTTTACCTGAGAATAACCACTACACAAATGTGAACAACAACACCCAGGATGGAGAATATGAAACAGTCTAAAAAAATATTACAATAGTTGGTCCAATTCTGAATTTGTGTGAATCAGAGCTGGGGTCAACTTGTTTCCAACATGCTACACTCTAATTTTAAACCAACTTTTAAAAAAACATTCTAGTAGATGTTAAATTTTTGAACTGATTGTTTTGATTAATTTCTGGTGTCCAAATTAAAGATAACTTTTGTAGATGGCTAAATAAATTATATTAATCAAACCAGAAACTGGTAGTAAACATGTGTATATTCAATAGCATACTGAGCATAACTAACATGGCTATACTAATATCTACAGTTTCCAGCTTGAAAGTAAGATAATAATTGCTTCGAAGCCTAAAATGTAGCAAAAAACTTAATTGATTTTTAGTTATGTTCTCATTTGTTTTTTAAGTAATGAAAGGCTTAGATATGTTATCTTATGCTAAATGGTTTGTATATTTGTAGTATATTTCATATATCAAAGCTTATCTGAGCTAAAGCAGCTATTTTTATATTTTATATGCTAAAGCTATTCTTCTAGCTTTCCTAATAGTTATCATGGTCTTTTTATATCTCTTTTATTACTCGCTTAACTTTGTAAACTGTTCTCTCTATTCATGCTACCTTTCTGTCCCAGTGCCTTTTTCAATATTTTATGCCTACAACTTATATACTCATACAATTCTTATTTTGCTTTATTTTCCTTTTCTTCATCTTTTTTCCATTTGTAGTGAACTACTTATAGTATTCGTTAATGAATAGGTCGAATCTTTCATAGAAAATATTTCCCTTTTTCTTCTCTATCTTACCTTGTTGGGCACTCTTCCCTGCTTTTATTATTGTGCTTTCTCTTAGAATTTGGATTCCTTGAATAATTTTTTTTCCGTCATCATTTTTGTTTCTCCCTAAACCTTTTCTGCAGTAAGTCACAATCATACTTTCCCACTCATACATATGCAGCTTTAATCGTTGGCTAGCTCATTTTAGTGGCTATCCGCTAACTTTCGACACTCCCACTCGAGGAACTGTGGAACATCTTTTTCTCATTCATATTTCTCCAACTTTCCTCAAGCTCATTTTTTCTTTACCTCTCACTTCGTTTAACTCCATTACTTCTAATTACCCCAGAAAGGTTTCAAAAAGGTTTTCTTGATCTCTTTCATTGTACTCCATCATTAAGGTTGATCTGTTTCCCGGCTTCGAGTTTCAACTGTTTACAAGAGCTGTTCTCCAATCTACACTCTTACCACATCTACCAGCTATACACCTCACTATTGCTCCTGGCATAGATCATGTCAGATCTATTGGTGAGTGTATTACATTCATCAGATTATTTAGACCCATAAACAATTAACTTGACGTTTTGGATTGTCAATAAAAGCTTTGAACTGCTTCAAGGACCCCTTTGTTTTTTAAGCTCAGCTCTCGTAATTTCTGATTTAATGATTGTAAAACTCTCTCCAGTCACAGCAGTGAGTCATCAAATGCATAAAATAAGCAAATTGGCACTCTTGCCAAAATACTTGGTTAAAATTAGTTTGTTTTAGAGCTTGCCAATTTTACCACTCATTGCATTTACTCCTCTGTTTATGATGCTTGAATTCCCTGACAACATTATCATATGTCTTGGTTCCTTCCATTATCTTCTCATCGGTCATAGAGTTGAACACAGCTTTGCCAGCTTTCTGTACACCCTAACGTTCATGTCCCTCACTGTACTATGTCCAATCAATGCACAATTTCTATCTGCGTCCTCACCGTTCTCCTAACACTTGGTAATTTACATAATTTTCTGCACAACCATCTCTTTTTCCCAATCACTATATTTTTCCCACTGTTTTTCACTAACTACAACATGCACAAACATAATTCATTTAATATTACGCGAAGCTAGCTTCTTCTTTATTACACTGCTTACTATCAATTTTCTAATGTAATTATTATCTCCTACACCGGATGCCTCAAATTTACCATGTTTAAAATTATTAATACTTCTTACTTGTAGCCTATGAAGTGATTTGTTGTCCTTCTCAACAGCCTTTTTCTACTTTCCACCTTGTAGTAATGTGGGTCATCTGCCTGCTGGTTTACAACAGCCTCATTTTACAGGCCAGCCTCACCAGTTTTTACCAATACTTAATCTCAAACCTAAAACCATGTTTTTTCACTTCTATGCATTTGGTAAAAAGTTGACATCTGTCTAATTTTTATTGTTGTACGATTTGTTCTAAAGTTGCTTTTTTTTGTTTTGTGTATTATAAACAGATGGTAGTAACATTGGTTTGGTCTCCCCTACCAAACATCAACTCATCGAGACAGTACCCACTTTTCAGTGATGTGATACAATATCGTAAATGCACCCAGCTTCAATCCTTTTCTTTTCTCACAGCGTTTTCACCACCTTTATGGCTCTCCCTACTATTTAACTATTCTGATCAGAATGTGTGATTCTTGTTTTGCAAACTAAACTATACTAACTAATTAATTCTTTCCACTTGAGGGACATAAAACATAAACAAGTATCATTTCACATTTTCTTGCATTTACTAAATCTAGTTATTATGGGTATAAGCTAGCTCGCCAGGTTCTGTTGAATTTGACCCAACATCTTGAATACTTCTAATGGTTAGGTGTTGCACTGGCTTTTATACTCAACAAGGTGGATTTTAACACTTTTCAGGAAGAAAGCGGGTAATTCAATATTGGCTGATGACTCATACCTCATTTTCTGGTTTTAACTGTATTTTTGTACAATAGTTTACTATTTCCTTTTTTTTATTCATGAACATTCACAACAACATACTTCTTCCTCATTTTTGAGTTTATCTTAGCCATTATCTGAGTAGCTCATGCAACTCCTTTAGTGTTTGTTGCTCTCGATGCCCTTAAATTGAAGACAAAATACTAATGAATGAACTCATAATGACAAGTTTATCAACAAAATATAATGACGGCAGACTAGTCTTCAACTTTTCTTGATATGGTGGTTTTAGCGCCGCTGGATCATTCTTGTATAGAACATGCAGTGGTGCTGGCAAGTAATGCTCCTTACCTTTCCTTACTCTTTGTTCATCTCTCCAGCCTTCTTGATTCTTTTCAGGTGTTTGTCAATAATTGCTTGAGATAGCACTAGCACAGGTCGAACTTGTTGCAAAGGACTTGTTCCGCATGCAGCTAGACCAGGCCCCTTGGTGTGATCTGTCTAAACTAAATATCAAATATAATTATATTTTCTCATGGCGTATGAAACAACAGAGTCATACCTCATAAGCTGCTTTAAAGTCGTGTGGATCATTGACAGATCTTTATTAAATCCTTGGTAATAAAAAGCAGCACAAGTGGTTTGTGGTTCATTTATATTTAAAACTTTCTGCCTACCAAATAAAATTTAAACTTTCCACTTGTCTATATTTTTGGCAATGCTTTCCTTTTAATCTGACCGCATCTCTGTAATGCTTGACTCATTCTTTTTGATAAAAACCCAAGAGCTGCCATTACCCCTCATCCTTTTGTTGCAATAAAACTGACTCGATATAGTGTTACCGCCAGCAATAAAGAGTTTGCGTTTCTTTTTTTCTTCAAACAGTGCAAGAGCCGGATGTTTAGCGGTCATTTTTCTGATGTACAAAAAGGTTTATTAGTGTTGGTTTTTAAGTCTTGGTGCTTGCCTTTTCTATTCAGCTCCCTCAACTGTCGCCTCTATTGATGAAAATGCTGCACCAAACCGGTTTAGATACTTTATCCTAAACAGGGATACATTTGAGCTTTTCATAACTTTAGGCACTTGCATCTCTTTGGTTGTCTACTTTACATGTATATCTAAATTTTCTCTAACTCCAAACGCATTTAAGACTTGTCTAAAAAATCAAACCTCGCACCACTTAAAAAGTATTTCCGTTTCTAACTGACTTTAACACAGGAGTGTCAAAACTTTGGTCCATGGGCCAAATGTAGCTAACCTGCCTGTTTGGAGTTGCCTACGTGATTTTGCTAATTTTCAAATCTGAAATAGTTAGTGAAACCCACTGATTTTGTTCAGCATAAACTATGCACAGTATAACTATTGTTGGCATATAAAAATTTTGCATCCACAAAATCTACTTTGGGACATGTACTAGTTGAATACTAGGAGGGAAGGACTATTCTTTAGAATAAAATATTTTGAAATATGATGCAGATCTGTGATTAGTTGAAATGCTCTTTTTTCAGCAACATCAAAAGATTTAAAACATATACATGAAATCTAACTATAAACTGCTTATGATATAAAAAAAGTGAATTTGACTCTGATTAAAAAAAATTTTAATCACTATGCCAAACATGAAAATATTTAGTGATATTTTTGCTACTGACTTCTGTCATTCTGATAGATTATTGTTTTACCGGTACGCCTGCTCATAACTTGTTAGCGAAAAATAGTTTATTAAGTGCAAATTATGTAAGACTAAACTTTTAAATTTTTATATTCTTCATATTTCAATTAAACGTTTTAGTTTAGTAAAGCAAACAAATCATAGAAACAAAATCAGTGAACTTACATAACAAATATTGTAACATCTTAAATTTTGAAAAACTCTAGTCAAGCTTTTTTCGACGTAAGGTAGCAGTGTAATGGCATTTGAGGTTCAATGGTGATGAAGTACTTAGCAGAAAATTTCAGTTTTTTTATAATGTCCTATTACTGATTAGAGTCATAGCATTTACAATATAATAAAAACATTATTTCATAAATGAGGCAAATGATTTTAACTTGACCAAAACACTTAATCATTACTTGAAGACCAAAAATATTAAGTGTTTAGTCTATCTCCAACTCATAAGATTGCCTGTAATGTGAAAGCACCGAACAAAGCAGGATCTAGTTTACAGACATTTCAGGAAAGACACTCTAAAGCCTCAGGTAGTTTGATATTATGATTTTCTACATTCGTCTACTCAGTCATAAAAACTTTTTTGAGACTTTTCAAAACCGTTTTAAAGATGCCAATTGCACTAGACTAAAGCTTAAAACATTAAAATGGATTATTATTATTTATTTGAATTTATTAACGCTTAAAATTATCTTTTGAAGCAAATGACGATGTTTAAAGACGGTGAAGGCTTATTTTATATTAGTAGGACAATTAAAATGTTGATCTCTGTTTTGGCAGCTTGTAACTACAAATCGTTCAGGTAATCAAGAATCTGAATTGGTACAAAACATTTTTAAAATGATCAAAAATGCTTTTTAAACATTTTTGCGTTGTGAGTTTTTGATCAAAGCAAATTGAAAATTGGCTTTAACTGCTTCAAACTTACCTAAAAGCTGTTGCTCCTAAAATGAAACTCAATTTATGAGATCTTTAAAGTTTCATGGAAATCTGCCTATTTTATGTAATTTTGATTGTGCTAATTTATTTTACACTTTATAAAATGTACTTTATAGTTATTAATTGTGATCTTTGTTTTGTTAACAGAAAGAGCAGACACAATTTGCCAACAACTCATTTGGAATTTTTTTAAATGAAGTAGTTTCATCCATTATTTTTAACGGTTGCTCTGAGAATATGTTATTGTTAAATGCTACTTCATAAATGGTGTGAGCTATTTATACATTATTTCACAAACTTGTTCTGTTTAGCGGTTTTGCAATAAGGTCGAGTGGCACTAAAATATAACTTTTCATGTCTTAGTTATTTACTGAAAGCTCTTGCAATCATTCCATATTAGTTTTATATACTGCTTCAATCCATTTAAAGTGTCGATCAGCTGTCAGATGGAGATATTACCACCAGATGAAAGGAAGCCTCATTCAGTCGTTGTTAAGATTTACCCATTCAAATTAGAGGATTAAACCTTGGGCTTTAGGTGGGTAGTGATTAGTTCCCTATTAAAATCTAGAATGCGACCACCTAATTCATTGAATAAAACATCGTAAAGAACATCTTACAGATGTCTCACCGGCGCATCATCAATCTGAGATAAACAACCAAAATGGTAGTAAAATGCATATGTATTTATTTTAGAGCTGTGCAGCGATTATAAAAATCAATCACAAATAATAACTGATCCGAACCAGTTAATCTTCAATTAATGTTAGAATTAATCTTGCAAAAACCTGCATATTAAAAACAAATAATACAGCTACATATAAATTAATTATAATTATTTGAGACAATTGTTAGCAGGGGTACATATTATGTACAATGTACATTAGGTACAATGTAATAATTATTATGAGTATGAAAACTGTCTATGAAAGTCTATAATTAAGTCAACCAAGAGTTAAGGCCCCACAGTTTATTTACCTTATGCAAATAAAGAGATGCCCTCTTCCTACATACAATTTTGCCAGCTTTCGAGAATAGCCACTTGCATGGGACAGTAGTAGTAGTTATTGTCTGCGACAGCTGGTGATGATTTTTGCGCGGTAGGATGAGAATTAGTTAAATTATATCTTAATGATGATGTGCTGTTGTGGTAGGCAAAGTCTTTCTGGCATATATTGCACTTCGCTTTCTTGTTTACGCTTTCAGCAACATACGGAAATGTGATACCTAGTCTCATTGGAAGACATTTTTCTGCTTTCATGTTCCAATAAAGTGTAACAACTAACAATTTGCCACCCTCTCCTATCCCCATTTTTTCTTTTCCCCTTTTCCAAAGAAGAAGTGAGAAGGAGAAAAGAGAGAAGGGGGAAATGAGAGGGGGCAAATAGCCCACTCACTCGAAGCGCCAGACCCTGGCTAGGTGAATAGACTAATATCACGCTGAACTAAACATGATTAAATACGATGAGCCTGTGAAGTTTTGATCTGATCAGGGAAATGGAATCAATGGTTTTCTTAGCTAGAGCTGGAACGAGACCAAGGAATGCAAGGGTCGGACCAGACTCAGGGTCAGCAATGAGGGCCAAGAACGGGTTGGACCAGGTCAGCACGTGTGATTTTTTTATTCATTTAAGGTTAAGAGATAGTTCTATTACAGCCTAATGTTGTTACATCAATAAACTAAGATAAAGGAAACCATTATCACACCAATCGTCATATTTTGTGGCTTGGTTTATAGATGCAATCTACAATTTATGGCTAGACATTGGTGGATCGATGCTATTCAATGGGTGATAGATTAATGGCATGATTTGGCTAGCGTTTTTATTACAGATTTTATTTTCAACTGCTATTATAATCAACAAGAGATTAGTTAAGAAAAGATAATATATTTATTCCAAATATAGAAAAAGATAACCCAGCATAGTGGAAAGCAAAAATCCATCACTTCCCTAAAACTTCTGGTATTAGTGAAAGAAACTAAAAATAAAATATATTTGCTGGATTGAAGGTTCTTAGACGCGCTTTTAAGTTCCTCGGGATGCCCTCGTTGTAAATGCCTCAATAGTATTGAGGTTGACCCCTCTTTGTAGCTTAAAGGTTGACTTGCAACAAAATTCATATTACAGTTATTTGGTATCAAAAGATTCACCATGTCTTACTCTGTTGTGTTGTAGGTGCTAAATACATGGACATGTGATTACAAGCTCTTAAAGGCACAAAAACGAAAAGCTGTCGTAGATTGGAATCTCTTTATTTCGATGATGTAGCCATGAAATTTATTATTGTCTTGTCACATGATGTTCTCATGTGAATTGAAAGGCCAATAAAAAGCTCAGCATAAAACTTCTCGTAGCACTAGTTTATGAAAAACACTTCGGGTTTTACCGAAGACCCCATATCAAATATAGAAGCTCGCTACTTTACAGTTTTGTTTCGGCTTGGTCTAATCGGCAAGTCGTAATCTGATCATGTGACCAAATACTTCGCAAATAATTTCTGCAGCACTTTTCGATTATCACAGGTGACCAACAGGTTCGTCATGATTATTAGACAATGATATGTACTCCTTCTAGCTAAGGTTTTTAAGTTTAACGATTTTTTACAGTAAGTTATAAAATATCAGTGCTAAAAGTGACAGCATTACAATGACGATAAAACAGACGCATAAGAACAATAGACATGGTTTTAATGAATGCGTGAAGTATAGTTGTGAAAATATTTTGACGATTGAAGTTGCATGAAAGTGTGAACAGAAACCATCCTGTAACAACTACAGCCCATTTGAGCCATTTTGGAAAGCGAATCCAAACTACGGCGGTCTTGTGTGGCTGCGATTAACTGTTCGTTTTTTAGATTTTAAGAGCTTGTAATCACATTTCCATATATTTCACACCTACAACACAACAGAGTAAGACATGGTGAATCTTATGATACCAAATAACTGTAATGTGAATCTTGTTGCAAGTCAACCTTCAACTTGCTTTTGCATATTGTACAAACAACTTGGTATTTTCCTTTCGTGACTGGCTTCTTCATGAACTCCCCGACCACCGACATGTTGATTATTTCGTGCCGAAAAACGTTGTAAAACCTATAGTCCAAAGACTATTGTCACAGACGTAGAAATATAGTCTTGACTCACTTTGTTTTATTTCACCTGGTCCTTCCGCTCTAAGAGTATATGCGACTCAATTTCAATCGCACTTCAAAAGCAATATACAACCGCTGTTGTTTAGCCATAAACCTACCCGTGTTTTTGTATAGGAAGAACAAGGGTCGGGTGGCCTGACCCGAGCACCTCTGACCCGGTGGGTCAAGACCAGACGAGCTACCCGTGCCAGCTCTATTCTTAGTTTTATAATGCGCCCTAATCGAAATATATATTTTTGCTATCTCACGAGCTAGGCTACTGGCTTGATGATTACACTTAAAAAATAGCATGATGTTGAATCCCAGCAGCTTTTCCATGGTGGCAATTAGTGCTAGCCTGGGAAGGTTTTTCACCAATCTCGCACTACTAAGCAAAACTTTCGTCGCTTTCTCACTGTGGTTGCAAACCTCAATCTCCACAGGCAAAGATAAAGTCAAGCCACCACGATTCTTAACTGTGATTAGGAAATTTGTTGCTTGGTTTACATCATAGTTGGTAACATCCACGATGATAGTGAAGCAATCGTTACACTTCAGCTTTGTTGACCTAGCCAGCTACATAGCCAGCTGTAAAATAATCATTCTGTCTCATCTTGACTTAAGACATACTTGCATACTCATCATATTTAGTCATGTTTAGTTCAGCATGATATTAGTATATTTACCTAGCCAGGGTCTGGCTATCTGAGTGGGTGGGCTATTTGCCCCCCTCTCCTTTCCCCCTTTTCTCTTTTTCCCTTCTCTCTTCTTTTTTGGAGAAGGGGAAAAGAGAGATTGGGGATAGGAGAGGGTGGCAAATAAAGCCCTGATGGCTCATGATTTGTATGCAACAATTCATAGCTTTTTTAGTTTTAATCTATGGTGGTTATCAGATATTATCACAGAATTGCTTTAGTTTACAGGATTATGTATCCAAGAAGGCTTTTATGTGAAAATAAATGTGATTTTGTCACCTGCTCCGGATTATCTCCATTGTTAACAACAGTGCAGTAAAGCATGAGGTACAATACAATGACGTTTCGTCATGCTATTTAAGTCTGACAAGGCAACCGATGGAAATAGCTATTGGCCAATCTAGGTTTATATATCTATGGATTAAAACTAGTTTCTTATCAAATCTCAGAGTGAGATTTTTGAGTTTAGACTTATGTCACTTAGAGATCGTCTTGTCATAATAAATATTTTATGATAAAGATTTTGCAATAGTATTGAGCACTTAGAAGTGCACTAGCTTGTTAAAGCTGTCTTAGAAACAACCAAATATATCTGCTTCAGTTTTGCTTCCCTTTGTTTATATACTATGTGATTACATAATGCTGCTTATCATGACCAACTTGGTGAATGTTCAGACCAATCATCTGCAGATAGGGCGTTTTGATTGCCACTTTATGTGTGGTAAATGTGGATAGGACATTTTGTACATAGTGAAAAGTGCCATTTCTGGTGGTCTCAGAAGTATGAAATTTTGGGACATGTTAGATCTCAACCTAACTTACATATAATCACAAAAAAGTGAATTTTGAAAAAATAGTCAGACAGGGCATTTTTCTTGCTCAGGGCAGTATACATATATAGAACATATGTATAATGAGCTATGTTTCTTGCTTGCAGTGCCCCAATTTTAATAAGCACTTTGAGACAAGCAAGCTGTGCCTCCCTCCGCTTACTCCAAGTGCAGAGTTGGTTTCTTTGTTCTTCTCTGTTTAGTAGCTTGGTTGAGTCAAGTCAAAAGCTGGCTCGGACACAGGGCCAGCTGGCTCTCAGCAATCACTCCCCTACATCAGAAGCACTAATATCCAATTCAAATCCAGGTAGGAGAGCCGGCTTAGTCCAGGCCATGCGCTGCCGAGTCCTGTCCTCTCCACAGCTTATTCCCTTCGTAAGCAGTCCTTACTTGGTAAATTATACGTTGCTTTTAACCGCAAGTTATTTCATAGCTTCAGTCACGTTGGCTCAGACATTCATAATTTAACAAAACTGCTCAATATGTTTGTTTATGCATTCCCCAAAAGGCTGGAAGCTGGTTGGCACCTCATTGGTCACACTAGAATTTGATAGCTGAAGAACACCCTTATTTAAGCTTTTCCTCCATCTGGGCAAGATCTGTTGGATCTGGCTTTTTGTCATTAAAGTGTAAGTGCAAGACGCCATAGTGTGCTATGAGTTCAGGCCTTGGTTGACCAAAAACTGACTATTCTAGCCAGCCTACCAAATCAACAACTGGTTTTTTGTATATTTTATCTTATGCCGTTTTTGGTGTTGCACCATTTATCCCAGGGATAGTTACTGTCACGCATTTGAGCCATCAAAATGGCAAAATGCTGCAACACATAAATGGCAGTTTTTGGTGGTGAATGAGTAAATGTCGCACTGATCATTGCGGTCCTTCAGGGCAACTATTATGTCATATTTTGCCTGCATCAGCAAACACTGGCAATCTTCTCATGTCATCTCTGGTTAACAGGAAAAGTGGAGAGTCTTGGCAACTGCAACTTCATTGCTTTAGCTGGTAGTACCAGAACCGAGGAAAGGAGTATATTGGCTGATTAAAAGCAGGCTCGGCTTATACAGCAGACACCCGACAAGCCTCTGATACCTTCGTAACAAATAAATAGTTGCTAGCTAAGTTTAGACAGGTGACTTGCCGGCACATCCTTTAGCCAGTCTGGCTAATCATGCAACTCCAAAGGTGTTGCATGACTAGCCAGACTGGCTAGTCATGCAACACCTTTGGAGTTCACTAGCTGGCTAGTGAGCTTGGTTGGTAGAATGATTTTTCAAATGCTATTTTTCTTATAGGCTACAATCAAAGCTGGATGTTGCTGAGTTGTCTTTTCTGCCACTTTTATGCCAGCTTCAACTCTTTTTCCACATCCTAATTTGCTTACTCCATTTTGCTCTGCCATCGCAAATGTCACTTTGGCATCCACAAGGGCATTTAGTTTACTCATCTACTTTTAATGTGTGTTACCAAAAATCTTCATAGCCATCTCGAGTTAAATTTTTATATACTTGCTGTCACAAAATGCGAAAGCGGCTATTTGAAATTTTGAGAAAGTTATGGGAGTCAGAGATGACTAGTATTCCAGTGACATGCAGCTGAACTTGTTAGCAGCAACTGGCATTAAGACATCTGTGTCAGTATTCTCTCATAGTAAAATTACAATCGCATTAGGACCAGTAGTGTGTGCATACCAGCATATGGTTTTTACTCTGAATCTGAAGTTCCAGAAATACATCGCCTATCTCATCACTCTGATGTTCCCTTTTCTCATACTGTGCATTATTGATATGAATCAGAGACTGATGATCGGTCTGCAGGGCAACGTGTGCACTGTTTTGGTACTGCAATAAATTTTTGATCACCTATACAACAGCTAAGCAAGCAATCACAGAAAGGTCACCAAACTTGGCTTACAGTTTTGAGTTTTCCAACTCCTTTTTTGCTTGATGAACAGCCACATGCAGTCACCGGGTGTGTACAGAGGTAGTTACTCTCGTTTTTGTGGCGGATCACATTCAGGCTTTCCAGATATCTGGGATTGTTTGAGTGCATTGTACACAGTTTCCAACTAGTGTAGTTATGGAGTGTGAAAATGCTTACTAGTAATAAAAATTGACAGTTATAGGGTAACGCTACAGATGATCCGGCAACCTTAGTTTGCGACACCGCATAAGCATGTTTAACGTTTTTTCATCGAGGATGGTGTGCCTCTGTGCACCCCATTAAGTCTTGCTCTTTTTGGTCCCTAATTAATTGCAAGATTCAGAGTGATTCTCCTAGTGGCAAGCTATTCATTTCTACCAACTCGTTGGCCTGAAGGTAATGCATAGTGGTGTGCCTTTTTGGCAATTCACAAATTCTGGCAAAATTTAACCATCAGCTTGCTTTCAAATCCCAGTTAGAAAAATACCTGTTCATCAAGCGCACTGACATTTTTAGTGAGACTAATGCACTCTGCTAACAAGTGAAAGTGCCGTGAACCAATTTCATCAGTTGTCCTTCAGAGTAGAAGAGAGGAGACCAATCAAGTTGGTCTACTACCGATGGCTACTATTCTACTAAAGCTCATTTTCAAACTTCCTTTGCTTTCTGCTAGTAATCTTGGTTCTATTAGTGGTGTTCTATTAGTGATGTAGTTATGTTAGTAGTCTGACACAAACAATATTTGAGTCAGGCTCTTGACTAGCCTGCTAAGAGCTGTCGTCAACCCAGGTCAGTACCAAGTAAGTTGGAGGTGTTCATCGTTTTTCCCATCCTACAGCTAAGCAGGGGATGTCTGCCAGATAGCTGATTCTTGTAAAGAACGTTGGCACACTGCAACACCTCTTTTAGTTTTGAGTTTTTCAAGTTTCTTGCAATTCATCTAGCTGAAGTCAGATAGAACCCTGCCCATTGTGCAAAATTTTTGGCCTTATATTTCTCCCTTTTTCAGCTTTTTTAGAAGCACCTTATTTTTGTGAGTTATGTTCTGATACATGCCTGGCATCTGTCATTGTCAACACCATGTAGCTTTTTCATTTAACCCCGTTATTTAGTGAACTTGGCTGCTACTTGTCTGGCTTAAACAAGGTTTGACTATAATATAATTATACTAAAACTGAATCGGCCACTCCCACAGAGCAGCTGATGCTATCTGGTGTCAATCTGACCACTTTTAATATGGGACACATTTCCAAGCAATATTTTGGTTTTCATGTGGTCTGAGCATTGTGGTTTGATCTTTCTTGATTATTTTTAGTCAGATCTTTAGTGTTGGTTTCCCTATTATTTACTATGATGAGCTCGCACTGACAAAAATATCCACGGGCTTGCCTGTTTCTGACTACCATGTGTTCTAATGTGTACCCACAGTCATTCAGTATCTCTAGCCAACAAACCACATAATTGAACAGTTCCTTCCTCCAGCATAATCACCAAAGAAAAGCTTGATGGGCTGGCAAAAAAATCTTAGTTAAATCTAAGTCTTAGAAATGGTTTACAGTTTTGATTACTGTCAGCAACTTTATTCGTCTTGCTGGTGTAAGTGGTCATCACTGACTAACTTTGTTGCATTTATATCAACATTGCCATCATGCCGTGTGCAGTGGAATTGACATCCAATATATGGCAATATTGTGCATTAGTGTACTTTAGGATAGGCACAATAGTAACTCTGTCTTTGAGGTGCTTTAGGATTACCTGCTTTTCATTGGAAAACTTGCCAGGCTTTCTTTGGGCTGCCAGCTTATACAGTGGTCAGGGTACAGTAATAAACTCAAAAATGTACTGTTGGTAGTAATAATTAGTACCCAAAGATTTTTTTAAATTCCATGATCAACAGAGTCGCAGGCTACTCGTTCAGTACTTCTACCTTGGCCAAGCCGATAGACACTTTGTAGTTGCTGACGATGTGGCCCAGTTGCTGGTCTGTAGGCTGAAGCAGCTCACATTTTGATGATTTTTGGTCTGTTGGAAATCTAGGCTGTTTTTGAGAGCATTGTAAAAACTGCTTCTAAAGCAGGAGACATTCAACTGAAGCCACAATTGACCACCATTCAAACATTTGGCCTGATGTGATTTAAGGCAGCAACTATAATACCCTACAAGAGATGAGGCCTCAAAACAAAGGCCATTCACTGAGCTAGTCAATCCTGCCAGCCAGATTCACACTGCTAGAAATTCCCAAAGACTCAGACTTACTGGAAAAAGTGAAGCAAGCTTCTTCCCCTTTAGTTGGCCCAAATAATATAGACCAAGAAACCTGCATTTTACTCATCTTAGCTCGAGACAAGATACAACCCAGAAGAGAGTACGCCTGATAGATAAGCTGAGCTAGCACAAAGGCTTAACTCACAAAAGGAGCCAAGTGACCACCTACCGACACCCCAACACCTAAGCCACAAAAGCTGCAGTCGGACAGAATAGATACCAGACCAACAAAACAGTCCATGAAAAAATATGAAAGGCATAGCTTGCATAAAACCTGGAATAGAGTGACTGCTACACTGAAAGACAGATAAGAACGATTTGGCCTCTATGGCTATAAGAATATCAACCAGAGGGCTTCCACCACGCCCTTTAGGGCGTCGCCATTTCTGTGTGCTATAGCATGTTGCAACATGTCTCGAGACACAAAGAAATGCAATATCAGGGGTGTGGAGATGTGGTCTACCAAGCTACATAACTGGTTTGAATAGAGTGTGTTTATGTGCAACTGAAGCTAGAGTTCCAGCTTAAAGATGAACCAAGGTTAGGCCAAAACAGCAAGTCCGGCACAAAAGCTAGCCCAGAAGCAATGTCAGCAGCCCTTTCATCTCAGTTGGCAGTACTTCTACTTAACACTTCCCACCAATAGGGGAGGGTATTAACAATGCGGACAAACTCCCATCTCAGCCACATATCAGTCAATCTAGTTGGTTGCAGACTTGCTTAGCCAGCAAAGAAATGGCTCAGTTTTGCGACGTCAAAAAAGAAATGGCTCAAAAATACCCAACTGAGAACAGGAAACACTTGCCCGAGCAATAATAAAACTGGTCCACTTTAGGCTGGCGGTAAAAGAACCAGCTTGCCTCCAAGAAAAAGAGGCAGAGTTTCCTCATATAATATCACTTCACCAAGTTCCGGCAAGCAGAGCACTGGAAGGTTCAATGACAAAATTGGTGTATTTGCGCATACCTTGAATGTTAGAAGTCCATTATTACAAATATAAAATTCTAAACTTAAGAAAAGAGGCTGGTTCTAGGTAAAATACTTCTGAGAATCTTTTACATTGTCTGGTTTACGGCAAGCAGTGCTTTTGTAGCGCAGTCCTTGCATCATATGCTCAAGTTCACGCTCTTGTTTTCCAGACAGAACTTGATCGGTTTTTTTCTGCATTTCTCCCCAACCACCACTTTTTAAAGAAGAGCGGAAAATTTCATTAAAGCAAGTTTGGCATAGATCTATAGACCATGCAAATCAAACTGCTGCCCAAATTTGAAGAAAATCTAAATTGTGTCTTAACAGCAAAATGCTAATGTAAGATCAACTGCACAATAGCAGAGAAATCTTTATGCATGCATCAAATTATTTTATACCATGAATGGAAATGTAAATACATGTATTAGATATAATTCTGAATACTAGCAAAATACCAAAAAGCATACATACATAAAAAGAGCAAAGTTGCTCTGTTGGCACTCAGTTAGCACACTGGTGAAAAAGCTCTACCCAATTTGACCGAGTGCCAACTTGGCTCCTTTGTTCTCTTCTTTTTGGTAAATTTGTTTGTTTCTTTTCTTCGTTATAGCTTGCTTTGGCCTAGACACAAGGTTAGCTGGTTCCACCACAGTTCTTTTATTTTATATTTTATAATTTTCTTTGTAGTTTTCCATCTGATCATGTTTCAAAATAGAGACAGAAAGTAGCTATATACTTAGTAACACCAATTAAAATGTTGCTTTAAAAAAACGATTGCCTTAATAAATAGGAAGGAGAGGAAGCCGACGGATGGACTCGGTGGAAGCCGACGGATGGTCTCAACCCGCAAGGACTAGACCGAGGGAAATTTGTGCACAGGAAGGGCCTGGAGAGACACGAAATTACTATCAGTCCTTGAGTGAGGCCAGCATTGACGCTTTCTCGATTCACGATACCGCCTACACTCTTCTGTGTGAGCGGCAAAGAGGTAGCCCGAAATGAAGGAGACTGACCCCCGAATCCCCTCCACCCCAGAAATCGAGAACCATCCTCACCGGATATATATATACCATATATATTTTCTGCTTCGTTCATAAGAGTACAAGAATAGTTAAGCACATGCAATGAACAGGCTCAGAACAGCTCTGCTTTCTAGCTCAAATGTTCATGCTTATATAACAGGTAGGCCCCGCCTCTGTTCTACTTGGCTGGGTCCGGTTCGGCTTGGCCCGGCTTTGACTCGGCTCGAATTTGGCTAGACTTGGCTTCGTCTTGACTCTGCTTGGCTTTGGCTTGGCTTAGCTGCAGGTGAATGCCATCCACCATGTGTGGTGGATGGCATTCACCTGCAGCTAAGCCAAGCCAAAGCCAAGCAGAGTCAAGACGAAGCCAAGTCTAGCCAAATTTGAGCCGAGTCAAAGCCGGGCCAAGCCGAACCGGACCCAGCCAAGTAGAACAGAAGCGGGGCCTACCCGTTCTATAAGCATGAACATTTGAGCTAGAAAGCAGAGCTGTTCTGAGCCTGTTCATTGCATGTGCTTAACTATTCTTGTACTCTTATGAACGAAGCAGAAAATATATATATAAACTCATGCACCAAATATTGTTCTAGTCGAAGAAAGTAAGAGTGGCACATTACCTTTACACTGGTGGCAGCCGTGGGATCTCTGACGATCCCAAGAACTCCATCACAAGACTCGCATTGGATCGCAGGATTCTGGATGAACTGGACCTGTCTGAAAAAACGGCGACACTGCTCCTAATGGACAAACTTCCTGGCACCAGGAAAAAAACCTAGAGACAGCTGTGGAAAGCCCTGCAGCAACGGACCCAGTAGATGCACTGCTCTAAGAGCAGAAACTTACTGAAGGCGCCGACAGGACTTGCCTAAGGAGTCAGCGCAGCTCTTGCTGGAAGAACTTCTTAGCAACAGGAAGAAACCTAGAAAAGAGCCAACGGCCACAGACTCAGTGGAGGTACTGCTCTGGAGAGGGATCAAATACCTACTAAAAGCCAAACATGGCCAATACGAGAGCACGAAGCTCCGATCCAGGACCCGATCGACTAGTCAAGGCACTAGAACGGGTGTTATTGATGCCAAGGTCTCAGTAACCAGCATCACGCTTCAGGACTCCCCAGTACACAGAAAAGGGGAATGTAGAGTATTTTATTGCTCACTTTATATAGGTAGCCAACGTCAACCGGTGGATGGAATGAGCAACCCTATTGCACTTCTGAGAAGCATTGAACGAACAGGCTGAGGACTGCGAACGGGCCGAAGATCAGGAGGCCATCTTCAATGCCTTCTGGGAAAGATTGAGGCTATCCGCCAGGCAGGCACAAAGCCAGCTTGACGCCCTTAGATGAAAGGAAGGAACAACACTTCAAGGGCATGCTATGGAAATTGAAAAGCTGATGCGCAATGTGTACAGAGACCTACACGCCGTCACCAGAATAGCATGGCAACAGAGACGTTCTTTAGCTCACTAATTGACCCTGCCCTGCAGTGACATCTGCTGGCCATACACACACCCACACTAGCTGACGCTGTAAAGGCCAAAAATGATTACCTCTAGATTCAAGGAGGCGAGCGCAAACCCGCTGGATCTGCGTTGCGAGCCTTGGAAGGAGGGTCTTCTGACCAGGTAAACTCGGCAACATCCGACGATATTTGAGGACTAGCCTGGCTAGTCCAATTTTTTACGGAAAAAGTGGAACAGCTCCAGGAGCGGGTCCACATTCCAACCGAAAGGAGGAGCTAGCCAGTTACCTTTTGCTGGGGTTGACCGGCCAAGGCTTGTACGGATAAACTGCCTCTGCTACTCAAAATCGGCTTCGGAAAAAAGGAAAGGACACAGCATTGGCTCTGACTACTGACAGTGCCAAGGCCAGACAACCCCAAAACATATTAAAGTCACACGGGACTCGGTGGAAGCCGACGGATGGTCTCAACCCGCAAGGACTAGACCGAGGGAAATTTGTGCACAGGAAGGGCCTGGAGAGACACGAAATTACTATCAGTCCTTGAGTGAGGCCAGCATTGACGCTTTCTCGATTCACGATACCGCCTACACTCTTCTGTGTGAGCGGCAAAGAGGTAGCCCGAAATGAAGGAGAGTGACCCCCGAATCCCCTCCACCCCAGAAATCGAGAACCATCCTCACCGGAAGGATAGGAAGGACATCCGAGGTGGAACAGTCCATTCCACTCAAGGAGGGCACTCGTTCAATTCGCCATCCCGCCCCCAGGCTCGGGCCAGAAAAGGAGGCGGAGGCCAAAACACAGGTCCAGGACTCACTCAAGAGGGTGGGTTCACGCTCATCAAACCAGCTAGAGGAGCCTAGAGCTCCCCGTGGTGCTGGTCCAAAAGAATGATAGACAATGGAATTTGTGCATCGATTATCAGTGGCCGAACGCCGTCACCAAGCAGGGCGCCTACCCCCTATTTAGGAGCGAGGACAGCCTAGACGCACTGTCTGGGAGTAGTTACTTGAGCATGTTGGACCGGGTGAGCGAGTATTGACAAGTACCCCTAGATGCGGAGGCACAAGAGAAGTCGGCCTTCTCAAAACGATCCAGATTGTGGAAGTGGGAGGTGTTGCCCTTTGGATTGACATCTGGCCCAGCCACCTCCCAAATGATCATGGAACGCGCCCTACATGGCCTCCACTGGAGAACGCTGATGCTATATCTCAATGACTCTATTGTCATTGCACCTGCATCGGCTGGATGAGGTCTTCCAGAGACTCCGCAAGGCTGTAGTAAGACTAAAACCATCCAAATGTGAACTTTTGCAACCCCAAGTCCGCTACCTGGGTCACATAGTAAGCCAAGATGAAGTCTATATGGACCCCGACAAGGTAAAAGCAGTCACAGAGTGGCCGAACCTGTGTGGAGTGAAAAAACTCTAAGGATTCCTCTAGACAGTTGGCTTCTGCTGACAATATATCTCAGAGTTCGCCACCATAGCGCATCCCTTGCACCAGCTGACTGCAAAAAGAGAGTCCTGGAGTTGGACAGAAGGGAAACAGCTCACTTTCAACAGGCTGAAGGACAGTATCAGCATCGCTCCGATCATGGGCGACCCGGTCGCCCGGAGGCAGTACATCTTGGACACGGATGCCAGTGGATGTGGAGTAGGAGCCGTGCTGTCCCAAGTACAAGAGACCTCTAAGAGGGTCATGGCCTATTATAGCAAAACCTTAACCCTCTCAGAGCGCCATTACTGCGTCACTCGATGAGAATCGCTTGCGGTAGTCAAGGCGGCTAAGCATTTTCGGCCATATCGGTATGGACAAGGGTTCCTTCTATGGACGGACCACGCTTCGCTCTGGTGGTTTTGCAGGAAGAGGGAACCTTTGAGCCAGGTGGCCTGGTGGCTCAAGATTTTGGCAGAGTTTCGCTATATTCTGGAAAACCGGTCAGGAACTCGCCACGCAAATGCAGATGGGCTGAGTAGGCAAACCTGCGAAGACTGCCGGCAATGCATGAGCATTGAGCAAAGGGACAGAGGCCCCTCACGGAAAGAGTTGGCAAAGGAACAATGGTCGTTAGCTGCGAGGGTACCAACCAGTTGCTTGGATAGGACTCCCGCTCTCGACACGTCAAGATTGACCTTAGGCAACATTGCATACCTTGGGGGGCCGGCTGGCAACTGGCGCGGGACTCCCGCCACAACAGTGGTGGGATTGAACCTGAGTGCCGGTGGTTTCCTCGAGGGGCTACCAGCCTCTTCGGAGAATTCAAGGCTGAAGGGCGAGCTGGCAAGTCTACAGGCTACCGAACATGGACCAGTGGCCATCATGTGCTGTGCCATCGCCCCAGAAAAGGATGTGTCAGCGGAACGCCTGGAACTCGGAAGCAGAGAGCTGGATCACATGCAGGGCTCTCTGTGCATACAACTAGACGGCGTGCTGGAGACATGCGTGGCCACGCAGGGCCACACTAGATGGTGCGCCATTTGTCCGCCAGCCATGCAAGAGACCACAATGTGACAAGCACACGCCCTGGCCCACACTGGAGTGTGAAGGTCAACAAGCCGCCTCCAGCTGACCTGGTACTGGCCCAAACTGACGTCTACAGTCAGACGGCTCATCGAGAGTTGTGAGGTTCGCCAGGCGACAAAGCATGGAGGGTCAAAAGCAGCCGGAGGAAATAGGAGGCTTTATGCCAAACGACACTGGCAGAAGGTGGCCGTGGACCTTTTTGGCATGTTCCGGTCACGCTAAGAGGAAACAAGTGGGTGCTGGTCCTCACCGACCACTTCACCTGTTGGCAGGACGTACTGGCACTTTGCGAGGCCATGGCACCGGGGGTCGCACATGCGCTGGACGAGCCGGTGTTCTGTTACCTGGGGTGTCCAGAGCAGATCCACACGGACCAGGGGGCGCAGTTCAAAAGCCAACTGATGGCCGAACTGTGCCAACTTTGGAACATGAGAAAAACACACACATTTTTCTACCAACCACAGGCAAACGGAATCACCGGAGACTCCTTGAGGGCACAACTTCTGGCCTGAGGACAGGACAAATGAGATCTGTTGCTTCCTCAGCTGATGAGGGCATACCGAGGCATCCCCTTCTCTGCAACCAGAGAAACAGCTAACATGCTGATGTTGGGACGTGAGCTGAGGTTGCCGGACCAGATGGAGAGTCACCCCAACCAACCGAGTTATTTTTTGCCCACAAGCATGCCTTCATAGGACAGCAAAAGGCTACAAATGGTACACGAGGCACTACAATAGAGCCAGATAAAGGTAAAACAGGAGAACCGGGAGGAGCCACCGCTGTATGCCCAAGGCGACTGGGTATGGCTCACAAACAAACGCCGGAGACGGGAAAAAAATCTCACGTTGCAGGCAAAGTTTGTGGGACCATACCAGGTCCTGAAAGCCTGGGGCAACCACACATATCTGGTGGAGCAACAGGGTCAGTCTTCTATCTAAAGCGAGGCAAGGCTGAAGCTTTAGCATGCTTGGCTAGAGAGACTGAGACAAGCCCCAGCTACTTTGAAGCCAAAGAAGGGCCCTAACATGAAGGGGCTTGACCCACTCACGGAGAGAAAGCTGGAGGAGGTCAGGAGCGAGCCAGCGCCAATAATGCCGCCCTTCAACTGGAAAAAGTTGTTGATAAAGGCCGCAAAAAAACAAAGACAAGAGACAACTCTCGAAGAAAACCCGGCCAGACAGGAGGAAGGAGAGCGCCAAAGTTCCGGGAGAACCAGAAACAAACCTGGAGGAGGCCAGAGAAACCGCAACTCCAGAAATACCATCAACTCCAGAAATCTCATCAGTTCCAGTCCGGCACAATCCGAGACTGGCCCGTATTACTAGGAAGCATAACAGTATGGAGATGGGTATGCTACTCCATGAAATTGCCGGAAAACGGTCTGGAGGTCCAACAGGAAGGTAGTAAAACGGTCCTCACGGGCGTGACCAAAGCTTTCCTTTTAAAGCACTCATTTTTTTAGACGACATTGAAGCGCTCGAAAAGATGGATAGCGAATGAAACACATCACTACAGGATCTACAGTAGATCTTGCAGTGAGATGCCGAAGTCAGCAACTGACTTCGGTCACAACTAGCTTGAAAGAAGCTGAAGAAGGGATGGGTAGGCCAACGTCGGCAAACATGATGACCTACAAGGGGGATAGCACGAAGTTCAACATGGCGCAATGACCGGACTCTGCTATACTGGAGACCACAGAGGACGAAGCAGAGGCGCTGCTTGATTCAACCCTAATGGAGGAGACAGTAGAGGTCCTGCTCAAGGAAACCTTGCCATAGGAAGAAGAGGAGTGCCAAATGGCTGCTATACATCCCAAGAGGAGACGGATCAGCCCCCTCACAGGAGTGGTCCCTTTCTTCACCAGCTGTTGCGATTAGGGAGAGTACGCCCGTGATGAAGCCGAAGCCAGAGGAAAACAGACCACAAAAGAAGACAGTGGTGAGGATGATCTAGCATCTGTCTGCCTGAACTGTCATGTGGGTAGAAGAGCAGGTGAGGGACGGGAGCTGCCAGATCTGCCAGTTTACCACCAGCACCCGGCAAATCCAAATTCATGTGTCACACCACTACGCCGTGCTTGTGTGCCCTTGTGATTGGCAGCACGTGTCATGGGACTAGATGCTGATACACCACACTACTCACCAGCAGGGGGAGTAGAGCCAGTGGTGTATCTGGTTGACCAGGAACCCTAGGAGCAGGTCTGCCAGGAAAACATGCGAGGCTCCCTGACGATGGCTGCCTGCACTCCTTCTACTTGAGGAAGGAGACGCTGTAGCCCATGAAAAGGAGCCCAGCAAGCTAGGACGCAGCCCGGTTTCTCGGCCCGGATTTGCCCAACCTCAACCAGGAGGAGCCAGACAGCCTTGGGCCAATCTAGAAAACGCACGCTGGCCGAGATAGTGGGGCGGATCCTGGCTAGCCAGACTTTCCTGCAGACTCAGCGCAGCTGAGCCCGGCTGTTGGCCCAGGAGGCACAGGACTGGACGAGGGCCGCAGAAACCATGCGACAATACTAAGACAAGGACACCTGAAGGGCCAAGAGTGCCAGTTGCTGCTGGACAAAGTGGAGTACCTCCGCTATGGAGCCTGCTAACATGAGGCCCTGGCACAACTGGTGCTCTTCTAAGATGTGAATTGGAGACCCTTGTCGTCAATGGGGAAGTGTTTGATGAATGGCATACACCTGCAGCTAAACCAAGCCAAATCCAAGCCGAGCCAAGCCAAGCCGAGTCAACTCAAAGCCAAGCCGAGTCAAAGCCAAGCCGAGCCCAGCATAGTCAAACAGAGGCGGGGCTTACCCCCTATATAAGCATGAGCATTTGAGTTAGAAAGCAGACCCGTTTTGGGCCTGTTCATTGCATGTGCTTGACTATTTTTGTACTCTTTTGAACGAAGCAGGAAATATATGTATAAACTCATGCACCGAGTACTAGTGGAGGCAAATAAGGGTGGCACAAAGCCTATACATTAGTAACATATGATGTTACACATTTTACATTGGAGATAGAATTCAATATGGTGGATGTGTTAACAGCCCTTTAGAGCCTGGGGCTTTCTACACTGTAAAAATTACCATCTCTATTCAACTACACAAGGTAAATCAACTCAGGTTAACTTGGAAATAAGTAAACTGGTTTGCAAGAGCCTCAAAATATCCATAGAAAGACTAAACCTTGAGATAGGGTGGCACCAGAAATTTTAATCTCATACTTTGATGTACTGAGACATAAAATATTTGTATATTAACTGTCAAGACTCAAACTGTAAACTTAATATTTTTTACCTTTGTACTTTGTATATACATATACAGACGGTTCCCTACTTACGAACATTCGAGTTACGAACAACCCGTACATACGAACAGGTCTGCGCGTATGTCCGCTGCTAATACCGACGGTATTACCGACGTATTAGCGGCGGAAATAGGCACTACTCAGAAACCCAATCCAGCATCCACCTTTCTCTGCCCAGTTCGTTGCAGCGCATAAGTGTGTGAACGTATCTCCAGGGCGCAAAGAACTTTTTTATTTTTACTGTACGTATTGTAAAGGAATTTGCCGGCCTTTACTTTATTGGTTACCCTACTAATATAGCACTGAAGCAACTTACGAACAAATTCACCTTACGAACAATCGTTCGGAACGTAACTCGTTCGTAGGTTGGGAACCGTCTGTATACACCTTCTATATACATATATACACATGCTATATAAATAGCTCTTTTTAAATTTGACTGAATATCTTTGAACTAGAGCAGAAGTACCAGTGTGAGTGAATCAATACGTTTAAGTTGTTTCGGTAAAAACAAATAATTCTCGAATTTTTTGGAGTCGTCTGGAATGCTTAATAGGTTTACTCGACTAATTTGCACTTTTCTTACACATATTTTCTTATACAAGCCTTTTCTTTTGTCTACACTCATCTGATTGGATTGTTTATTCGTAGCAACTAAATCATTATTTTGCAATCACCAGGCATATATGTCATGGCTGTTAAAAAATTAAGTTATAATACAAATTTTATTGTGTTTTATAGGAAAGATTACTACCCTACAGGAGGAGTTTATTCGCAGAGTTAGGTTTCGCGCAAATTGACTTTTTCATGTATATTCGCAGACTAATTTATTCGCGGGGGAACAAAATCACTCTCTATTAAGAGTTAACTCTATTGTGGCTAGCAATAGAGTTTATACCCTCCGCATGCGCACACTGCGTGTTTCAGTTTCTATTTAGCTTACAGCTACGAGTCGATCATGCTAAGCTATAAATTTATTGCTGTGTTCAGAGGTTTTCACAGAAATTCATCGATTTGGAGGCCTTTGATGAAGCAACAACTTGTGGTAAGTAATGAGTTTTTTCAAAACTATTTACTAAATTAGTAATTGAATTTTACTTTGGTTCTTCGGCAAAACGTAGTATTTATTTTATCCATCCCAACCGCTTCGCACTTTGTTTTAGTGCGAGAGAGAGACTTTTCATCATACACGGAGGCGCAATGACTGCAAGGGCGGCAGATGTCATTCCTAGAAGATCACCAATCTTTCAGGGAGGTCTTGAAATTGAGGTAGAAGTGACTGCAGCTGCTAATGAAGAGAATGTATCTGTTTAAAAAGGAACAAAAACGCCTTTACGAGCACAAATTTTTGGCTAACCGGCATAACTTTCCAATAGTAAGCCACGAGGAGAGTGCTGATGATAACTCCCTTACCAATCATGTAGTAGCAAGAGAATCGCCTTTAACATCTACCCAAGACAGTGACAACGATTAAAATGTATAAACACTGGTAAGTAGTACACTGATTGCACTCTGCCATGAATATAAATGATTAGGTATTTGTTGTTAGGCAAGCAGCATCAGAAAATCGTAGAAAACAAGCGACACATGGTACACTTTTCTATACATGTTGTGTAGGGCTAGACATGGCTAAAAACAACCAGTTGGCTGAGCCTTAATCTGAGATTTTTTCTTGTTAACTGCTACCTTTATAGCCTCCTGGTGAATTCTAACTACTGTATTCCTGACATATTTGAAGGTGATAGTTTCAATTGACGCTGTACTGTGGATTGAGCATGAAAATACCTGATGTGAATTGCTTTTTACAACCAATGAAAGAGTCTTAGTGACCACCAGCTTGTGGATGTCTGCAGTGATTTATCGTAATTTGGCACACTGTCGTATGATCTGCTTTGAGCCTAGACATATATTTGTGATGACAGGATGAGGTGTAAACAGACCACCATTATCTTTTACTCTGATTAGTGTCGCATCATCCCTGGTGCGTAAATCTAGAGAGGAGGCTATAAAGCTGGTGCAGTCATTGCAGTTGAATTTTAGGTTTTAAGGATCACATTCTACAGACTTGAGCCAGCGTCTTAGATTTCGAGTCTTAGTAAGTTTGAACAATGTTCTGAGATAGGTGTATGCTTTTGGAAAATAGTAGTAATTGGTGATAGCAAATTATTTGATTTTTGGACTGAAGACCATTTTGGTTTTTGTATTTTGGTTTTTGGCTTTATTTTCTACTAGCTCTTGCAGGCAACCATCTATTGAGTCAAGCTGAGGGCTTTGGAGTTTTTTTCTTGTTGCAGTAATGCAATCAAATTCCTATGAATACGTTTGGTGTTTTGAAGCTTTTGAGGCTTGTGGTTAAGCGTGTTGACTTTCTTTAAAATATTTGGTGTACGTATTTCTGGTTCAATCTTTGGTCTACCTCGTGGCCGCTTATGTAGAGGGTTGGGAATGACCTCTTCAGATTGCTTGGCGGCAGTTGGCTCTTCAGAGCAAATTAAAGGTTCCATTGCTGGCTCATCTTGGTCTGATGTAAATTATATATATGGCGTCAGTCGACATAGCAGTTGTATATTCTTTGGTTGAGTCGGTTCTAAGTAGTTTGGAAGAAAATCAAACATCCTTAGTACAGCAGTAGGCTTTACAATGGCAGCCATATTTGTACCAGGAGGTCTATGATAGGAATCTTTTGTGAATTGATCACTGCAGAGCACAGAGTATTTGGAAGATAGTCAGTCCTTCCATTTCATGGCATATATCCACTCGCTACGTCTGTCTGGGTGTTTTTCTTCTGATGGAAAAGTGTGGAAACTGAGTTTACGGTCTTTTTCTGGAGTATTAAAACACCCAAATGCACAGCAAATTTTTTTACTCCTGTCGCCCTGTAAAACAACCAGAAAATGATTGCATTCTTATGAGACCATCACAAAGTAAAAATCTTTCTGGTTGGGTTTAGCTACAATCTTAAATATAGCACAGCCATCACCATCCTCATTTATTAGCCTATGTCCACCTGCTATGACGATGAAAATCTTCATGAAATGGGCAACACTTTGTTTACTACGTGCTTGGCATCTCTTTGTGCAAAACAACTTTTCAAATTGTAGTGCCAGCAATGAACTTTACAAGAACATTTTGAAAAAAATCATTATTTGTATGCATATCTTGAAAAAAATCTACAGGATTCTTTGCTATATACATCTAGATGCTTCTCCTAACCACACTTGAAAACAATTTGATCTAAATTTACCTTTAAATCTAATGTGTTGCGGCTATTTGCTCCACTCGCCCTGGCTTCTTACTTGAAATTATGGCCTGGACTAGGTAAAGTGAACACATCAATGACGTTGCGTCACAAAGAATGTGACTATTTAAGTAGGACACGATGCTGAGTTGTGATGCATTAGACTGCTCAGTCTAGTATAGTTAATTGGTCTATGCCTACAGCACAGCTACACTCCATAATACTGTTTTACGTTAAGGTGTGTTTCAGAATAGAGTAGCAGGTCCTTTTTTTTAAAGCCAAAAAGTATGAACCCAAACATCATTTAAACAAAATACAAAGAGTCTATGATTGTGTATGTATTACATATTTATAACATTTGCTGAATGGAAGAACTAACCATATGAGATATTACTTAAGTTCTGACATTGCCCTTTGATTCACCAGACCTGTAACTAAATATCAGGTTCCCTTTTGTTAAAGCCATTAAATATAAACACCAACATCATTTAGACAATGTATGGAAATAGTGTACATTCAGAGGCACCAACTTTCTACATATTAGATATCAATTACATATACCAAATATAATAATTAACTTGAAGTTGTAAATTGCTAAAGCAGACACTAGTATACATCATATTTAATATATTGGTAATTATTGATTTATAGCTATCTGCATCAGAGTATCTTGGTGTTTTGTTTTGTCACAGCAAAGTTCTGTGCTTACTAAATGCGGTGTAAGTTATTAAACCAAGACCTTGTAAAATGGAACACCATATTAAGGAGCAGTAAACAGTATGCTACTCATTAGCTCCTTCACAGTACTGTCAGCCTGCTCAAGCTATTGAGAATAGCATTCATGATAGTAACAGCTCATAGAAAGTAGGAGAGGCTATCTTATATGTTTGTGTGTATGGTTACTTCAAGACAGAATGAGGCGCAGTTCTTACATGTTCTTTATCTAAAGATTACATTACTACTTGGACAGGATCAAGTGTAGTTGGCAGCAAAGTACCAGGTTTGTTGACTACTAATTGAACCTGTTTGCACAAAAGAAAAAAGTTGATGGGAAATTAAAAACCTGTTTAGTTTGTTGCAGATATTGATACTGTAACAAAAAATTGAGACCATAAAATTTGTTTTTAACTTATGGCAGTGTGTGCCGTGCCTTCTCAAAAACTAGTACTATCAAATAAACAGAATAAACTTGGTTGACATGGTGACTAAATTTGAGATTAGAGCTATATAAAAAGCAAACACTCTACTGCCTCCTCTTCCAATGCTCTTCCTCTACTGCTTCACAAAAATCAAACCACTTGAGTTCAATGGCAAAGTTAAATATTTAACTTTTTAAAATGTATGTATATGTATTGCACAGGTATTATATATTGTAGCAGTTCCCGCGGTCTACTATGTACATACGTGTACACCCGACAAGCTAATTGTTATGTTATTGCACTTGGGTGCTGTAGCGAAGTGTTTGTGGTGAGCGTTCGACTTCACTGGTGTTTATTTATATATATATATTCAAACTTCCATCAACGCTGGCTAATAAGTAACATCGTGAAATCTACAATAACATGTTAATTGCAAATAAACACAAGGAAGTTTAAAATCCAGTAAAATAGATATCAACAGTTGCTGAATGAATGTCATTTGAAAGCTCAAAATAAAAGATTATAATAGTAGCTTAAACACAAAATAAAAGATTATAATAGTGGCTTAAACAAAACGAACTTTTGGCTCTCTGTCACGTTAGCTTGCCATAGTTTCTGATAATAAATTTCTATGTATTCAACACTTTATTTGCGTTTCAAAGCTAAGCATAATAAGTTCCATTCAGCTTTTAGTAGCTGCAGACGGTTGCTAACACAACGATCTTTCCCTTAGTCTAAACGGTAAACAAGTCCCCCGCCCCCCATTGATGGTGGTCCGAGGCAGCGGGTCTGTCAAACTCATTAGCCAAGTGATCAAACGAGTGAGCGCTAACTACTGAATATAGATTCTGTATGGATATCCACAAATTTGTGGTTGATCAGCCGCCTAGCCTACTATTATTACGGAATTTACTTGACTGATAAACAACACACAATAAAGTCCTTGCTAAAACTATTTTAAAACTGATTTATTTATTTAAGCAGAGTAGTATAGCAGTGGTTATAGTATTAGAAAAAATACAAGTTAAACAGATTTCAAGTTAGCTACATATATACATGCTGTAAATTTATTATAAATATATAAATTAGACTTTAGATATATATAAATATATATAAATTAGAATTTATATTTATATATAAAGTGGTTCCTCACCCTGGTTAACCCATATGGGTGGTAATTTCTGCTCTAACTCGGGTCTCCTCCCAAAGACCTGGGAGTTTGAGCACTGGCCTCAAGATTTTAGCTATTCCCAATTTGGCACTTTTTTTGCAACTCACTTAGGTTGAATGTGGCCGGTATTTGGGCAAGCTGTATTTTATGTGCAGGTGTTATTGGGCTCAGTGTCCCAATGACTACTAAAATTACCGTTTTTTTACATCCCATCATTTTTTAATCTCTTCCCCCAGCGGGTGATATTTCTCAACTTTTTTTTTCTTTGCTGCCTATATTGTAGTTATTAGGTACTGCTCTATCTATTATAGTAGCCCACTTGTTTTCCTTTTCCACCACAACTATATCTGGTTGGTTTGCTAGAGCATGCTTGTCAGTCAGGATGTAGAAGTCCCAAAAGATCTTAGCAGGGTGTTGGGGTTTATTAAGGCCATATTAATCACAAAGACTTCTTTACACGACACCCGCAACATGATTATGCCGGTCAGTCTATGCATTTCCGGCTAGCTGCTTGCATCCACTGATGATGTATCGGATGCTCTCAAGTGCATTTTTGCACTGTCAGCATCTAGGATTGTTTCTAGTGTGATAGATTTTTGTTTGGGATTGCCTTGTTGGGAGCACTTGATCCTGTGCTGCTGTGAGTAGTGACTATTGTTGGGTCGGTATTTGGTCATCCGCTCTTACCGACACCGAGGGATTCTCGGTATCCAAGGAAACCAATCATTTTCGGTGACAGCTAGTTATCCGCGGCCAGTTTGATATGATTGGTATTTATCCGTAAAAGCCTATCGGTAAATGGTTATCCGGATATCCGAAGAGATTTTTGTTGCGGGGGGAAAATCTTCGATTGTTATTGGTAATTGCCAAAACGCCTCTTTGACAAAAATGCTAATCTCAGCGCGCATTGGCGAACGAATTCAACAAACATTTTCACGCTTACCGTATCTACTATTATATTACGTTACATTGATAATGCCACCAGTCTCGAATGTTTGGGAGTTCTCCAAAAATGGGAGGATGTATGAAGACTCTAACGACGACCTTGCGACATGCTTGTTGTGTACCATTATCTAACTTTTCTCTATTATACATAACGTTTGTATCGATAATTATACTTTTAATAGAATACACAATAAAAACATCCATCATGAAACTTATATTTTCATCTTTATTTATTTTCTTTTTCGGCTTGCTAAAAAAAGGAGTATCCTTGCCATTAAAATATACTGCGGACTAAAGAATTTTTTTTGCACAGGCTACTAAATGTTATTCCAAACTTTTGATTAGGTTTCTGGTTAGCTCTTTAGTTAAAATATTCGGTTCAGTCATTGAGTGAGTAAAAAGTTTATAGTTTCTTTCTGAAGTATTCCTCATAGGTAGGATATGGTCTCAATCAACCTCTAAGCATAAATATGTGTTAAGAGTATTTCTGAAGTCAGATTGCAGAAATGGGTGGATCCTACAATCATTGCACTCAAACAGGGTAGGTTGATGCCGTAACCTAGCTTTTTAGTAACAGAAGTTGGAGATATTTAGTCTGATTTAAAATGATACAGATGAGTGTCTCAAAACGCATTTATGTAAGTTCAGCCTTTAAATCTTGTCAGTCTTTGTGAAAGGTGGATAAAACATTAAAACAATTTAAAAGCTCGAAAAAGCGCGATTTTATCACAGGCTAGCATTGCTATCGCGCTTTTGTGAGCTCATTTTTCTTGACGTTCAGCCCATTAAACAGTCTGTAACAAGCTACGAGCCATTTTAAACAGGTTATCTACCTTTCAAAAATACTGAGATTATTATCAGGCTAGATTTAGAGAATAATATGTTTTAAGACACCCACCGCTATCGGACTAAACATTCCCAACTTATGTTTCTACAAAAGCTAGGACACGTCAAATATCTATGGGTGGAGCTTGTTGTGCCGACCATGTTGTTTTTAAGACGGAAATTAAAACGCTGTAAAAAAGCCTTTATGAATTTGAAAGTTAGTTGACCAATCTCTATTTTGAGTACTAAATCGGAATCAGCATGTCTGATTTACCTAACAACAACGATAAAAGTTGTTCGTGACAGTTATGGTTTAAAGTTAAAACCATTAAACTTTAAACCATTTAAAGTTTAAACACACACTGATAACCACATACCGAACGACAATACTGACTATACCAAACTTTCTTAGTTGGCAAAGGATACCGAAGATGGTAAATACCGAGGATACCGATACCGGGAAAACCCGATTAAAAAGTGCAAGGATATCCGATCCGGCACTTAATTAGATACCGGCCCGACACTAGTCGTGACTCTGTATTGGCCATTAGGTTTCCTTTGTTCAGCCAAATATATGTCTGGTAGAGATCGCCAACTTTAGATATTTGTTGGTGGTAAGCACCACAAAGAGTTTTGATGTGCCAGGCAAGTTCCTCATCATCATTGCAAAACTCCATTGTCAGAATAGTCAATTGAAATTCAGCTAGCAAATTATCTGAGGTGGCCGTGAGGCACACCTCAGAGAATTCTGCACAGGCTCCATGAGCACTACCAAGATAATCTTTGAAATTGAATCAGCTTCAAGCATTAAAGCCTACAGATATAGGACATTATATATATCCTATATACATGTATGCATACATATAATATATATAATGTATATTATATATATCTTAAATATGTATATATAATATATGTAACATATATATTGTATAAGTTTTGTACATTACATATAAGATATATAATATGTATATTATACAGTATATAGTCAGGGCTGTATTTTACAAAGAAGAAGTGGTCAAGAGACTGTCAATTATCAGTTGCCAGACAGCCGAAGGCCTGACTCAGCCGTGTGGGGAGGGTCTGGGAGTGGAACTGAAACACCCTCCCAGAGAAGGAGGGTTCGGGGGCCCTCCCCCAAGAGAATTCTGAGAATTGAGAGCAAAGTTAGAGCATTTTAAAGTGTATTTTGTATTATTTAAGGTAGATATTCAGGTCCTGCCAAGGTGAGTCATTTTGAGTCTTGCAAAGAGAGCTAGCTACAGAGTTACATGGGTTTGAGTTGTAACCATATATATGTATATTTACATTTATACTCATAAATATACATACATGTACATGTGTACATAAAAGATTGATGGTTATAGCTTGACACTTGTCTTTTAAAAACTAAATTTAAGAGCACCTGTTTCAGTTACAAAAATAAGTTTAAATAATATATTACATGCACCAGGGAAAGACAACAAATAGATTACTTGGCCTGCTTAAAACTTACTATGTTTAAATTATGGCCACTTAGGCATACAATGAGCAACAAACTTGGCTTGCAAGCACAAATATACATGTACATGTATATCGTGTACGTAGAAGATTGATTGTTATAGCTTGACACTTATCTTTTAAAAAGCTCTTCTTCTGCCAATGTGTCCATGGCAGAAGTCTTTCACAACTGATTCTGTATCTATTTCAACATCTTTATATATGTGTAATATCAGAAGATTATTTAGACAGCCTGCCCCATAGTGTTCTTCATCAATGTTTGGATTGTTTGAAAAGTATCTCTCGCCCATTGCATTGGTGGCAGGCAAAACCTAGCTGATAATAAACTAGATAATTAGTGAGCCTCTCCACTTCATTGCTAGTACTGCTAAAGCACAACGTTGTGCCAGAGCGCTAGGTAATTAGTTGTTGGAAATTCCAAGTGAATGAGCTTAGACTGAAATTCTTACTAATTAGCCACCGAAGATCACTAAAAAGTTGGGGCGACTCAACTGCTCAGCCGCCTCAGGGAATACGGGCCTGTGAATTTTAGTGCCACGCAATGACTTCCACTATGTACCCTATGCCGATTTCGCAATATCTGAGATTTTGACAGAAGAAAAGTGCTCTGGATGGTTCCAGAGTCTCCTAATAGGACAATACAGTACTGTATATATTACATATATTATTTATAACACTGTTCTCATTTGTTTTTCAAGTAAAGAAAGGTTTAGATATGCTATCCGATGCTAAATGGTTGGCATATTTGTAGTACATTTCATATATCAAAAATGACGCATGGTAAAGCAGCTATTCTCATATGTTATACGCTAAAGCTATTATTTGAATTTCTCTAATTCTTATCGTAGCCTTTTTCTATTTGTAATAGTACTTGCTTTTCACTATCAACTCTTACTCTGTGCTAATTTCAGTCTTTCAGTCTCAGCGTTCTTATCCACTTTCTATGCCTATCACTTCTATATTTACATGCCTCATTTTATTTTTTTAGCCTTTCTGTTCATTTTTTCTTTTTTACAAGTTGCAGTCAACTACTCCTTGAATTCCTTGTTGCATTTTTTAATTATTATGTCGATTTTTTCTTGAAGGAGTTTTCTCTCTGTTGGTTTTGTCTCGCCTCGTTGTGCCTGCTTCCCTGCTTTAATCATCAACTCTCTTTCTCTTAAAACTTTGTTCTTTTTGCTTATATTTCTTCTGTTCATCATGTTGCTTGTTTCTCCCTAAACCTTTTCCTCACTTAGTTTCGATTCCTTGTCATGAATTTGTGGTTTTTAATCTTTGATTAGTTCATTTTAGTAGCAATCCTCTAAATCTCACAGTTCCCCTTTTAGGAGCTGTTAAGCATCTCTCTCGTTCATATTTCTTTTTTCTCTAACTTTCCTCAAGCACATTTTTGCCATATCGCTCATTTTGTTTTGCTTCATAACCCTTACTTCCTTCAGACAGGTCTCGAGAAGGTCTTTGCTCTGCTAAGTTGAACTCAATTGTTAAGGTTGATCAATTTCCTGGCCTAGAGTGTGGTCTGTTCTTAATCGCTACTTTTAAATATTCAAGCTCTCCTCTTAGACCAGCTATATACCTCACTATTTTTTGACATATCTCTCAGATTATTTAGTTCCTTAAATATTAAATTGACAACTCAGATCAGTCAAAAAACTCTTGAGCTGCCTCGGACTCAGCTAACAGACTTTCTGAATTAATCATTTAAAATTATCTACCGTAAAAGCAGCAAGCCCTCAAAGGGTTAAAATATGCACAGTGGCATATCTGCCAAAACACTTGGTTGGAGTAAGTATGTCATAGAGCTTGTCAATTCTTTTATTACTTTTTTTCTGTCTTGGATGTTTGGTTTTCCTGACAGCATTATCCTATGTTTTGGTCTCTTCCATTCTTTTCTCATATTTTATAGAGTTGAGCACAACTTTTAAGAACAAAAAGCTTTCTGTAAACTGTAATGTTCTAGACCCTTACTGAATTATCTCCAGCCATTGCCATTTTTTATATGTCTTCGCAGTTTTGCTAACACTCTGTTGTTTAAGTGATTTTTTGCTCAGCCACCTCTCCTTCGTAATCTCTTTTATTTTCCTAGTGTTGTTTACTAACTTCAATCACACAGACATAACACATTTGTTATCACGCAAAGCTAGTATATTGAAGGGGTGCTTAAATCTATCTTATTTTTGCTATGTATTACATTGCCTACTATCATTTTTTTAGTCTAATGATTATCTCCTACAGTAGAAGCCCAAAGTCGATGCGTTCAAAACTATCATTATTGCTTACTTGTAGCCAATAAAGTAATTTGTTGCCCTTCTCGACAGCCGTTTTCCCCTTTGCTCCCAGTAGCTGTTTGGGTCATTGACCTGTCAGTTTACAGCAGCCTCATGTCATAAGCCAGCCTCATTAGTTTTGACTAATACTCCATCTTTAACTTAAAGCCATGTTTTTTTAGTTCTATGTCATTGGTCAAAACTGGACCTCTGTTTAATTTTTAGCCCTGTGTCATTTTTACTGAAGTTATCTTTTTCTGTTTTTGTGTAAAAGGAAATAAACGAGTAAAGGAGGTTGGCAGTTGCCTTTTTAAGTTTACGCATCGCTGTGTTATCTGAACCACCAAAAACTCTGCCACAGTGAGTTGAGGAAATTAGATTATCATTGTACCAAAAACAGCCCGTTGCATATTTTTCCTTTACTCCCAAAACACAGCATATAATCGCTGTCTCGTTTTCCTTTTAATTTCTGGTTTGGCGTAGGTGAAAGGAATATTGTAAACATTGACCTAAATAAATTTTTTGCTAGTTATATCCTTCAACTCTGGACTAATAATATTTTTGGCTATTGCATTTTTATACTACATAAAGTGTGTCTGCATTTGGTCAAACTGCAAAAATTACAGCTTTTTTACGGCAGGTGTCACCTAACTACAAAATGTTAAACATTTTTTTGTTTTTAAATGCATTGACTGTTGTGCAGAAACTTGTACTGATTCCAAAAACCTTTAAATTGAAATTATATGACAGAAACCCAAATTTTTCAGCAAAGAAACTAAAGGTATGCCAGCAAAAATGGTAGGCGTAACCTGATTCCACCTGAAAACCGATGAAGTCCTTATTGAAATAGTAGATATTTGCTATACAAACAGTCAATAGACTGAGCTAAGATGTTTAGCTGAATTAGCAACTGTGAGATATTTTTATTTTGTTATATTGTCATAATTATGTAAGTTCTTTTAGAGAATTGATAAAGGATTAGTTTTTTTTTATTTAGGAAAATTTACTTGAATCGAGCCATTTTAGTCAGGATAGGTAAAGCATTGAAAAGTGAATTGGGATGTTTTTGCAGTGGATTATAAATTGAATTAATTTTTACATGACATATGATGCAAAAGAAAAGGGAATGAAAATGATAATTTTTTTGATGAGAGTTTAAGTGAATTGAGTAGTTTTTTAAAGCCTTGTAAACAACTTTGACAAGAAATAACCATAGTTACAATGAAGAATAAATAAAACAGATGAACACCTAGTTTTTACATAAGAAGTGTGTGATGAGATTCATATGTGCAGTAGCAGTACAGCAAGTTGAGACACTGGGCCCACAAGTCGGATAATATAAAGCTGTTCTTATTATGAGATATTTGGTTTGTACAGTAAAACAACTTGTAGGTACAGAGGTAAAATAATCCTTAGCGGAATATTACTCATTAAGGACTTAGAAACTTCCACACACACTATAATACATCATACTATACAAAAAATTACTTAGATATATTGAAACATATAATACCATTATGCAATTTTATATAGCATCGAATACTATATAATTATATACAGTAACACAAAATAGGTGATACAACTATAACATATGGAGCATGATATTAAAATAATATATGGCATAATATAATTCAACATAGTAAAGTGTATCGTATTGTGATACAACATGTTATATATTAAAATTATATGCTATATCATAATATACAGGATATTTTTGAATAAAACATGATATTTGATTAATTTGATATTAATAAGCCAACACAGTATAAAATAGCATGTTTTAACATAATATGGTACAGCGTAATATTTACTATAATCTATACTATAGTGAGAGGAGTTGTTTGTTTACCAGAAGCCAGAGTTGGATGTTGGAGAAATGGTTACATAATACATGATTCAAAATAACAAACACTCACATGATAGTGTCATCTATTAACCATTATGTCAATTATTCAACTTCCAGGTTTAAGAATAATTGTAAACATACTTAGTCTCTGCGCTTCATTAAGGCAATTTCTTACAACACACTAGACTGCTAGGGATCTAGTCTGTTTGTTCAGTTAGACGTTTTGAAAAACTACATTAATTATTAATTTAAGCTGAATGATATTCTACTGGTTTACAGCTAAGTGATACTATATTTTTTCTATTTTGCTACAGTATAATACATTATAATATTTATATATATATGTATATATATATATATATATATATATATATATATATATATATATATATATATATATATATATATATATATATATATATATATTTATACAGTTGTTATTAAAATCAATGATAGACTCAATTACTCATACTTTTTGCTTTTGCTCTCCTTCAGAGTTTTGAAATTCTAATGACAGCTCGGCTTATAACAAAAGTTGTCTACACAAACGTAATAAATATTAATTAGAGAGGACAACTCTTTATTGCAAATTAGCAGACGAGGTACAAAAACTTACTGCTAGTAAACTATTTTTTGAAATCTTGATCAAGAGCAGAATTTATTATGATTATTTGTTGTAATAGCAATGAAGAGAAAGAAAGCTACTGATTAGATCAAATATACAGACTAATGAACCTCATATACGTAAATAAACATTACCTATTTTAACTCTGGTTAAATCTACTAATTGGACAACCAATCAACGTTTTCCATCATCAGCTGGTGATATTTTACTTTCTGACTGAGTGAAACTGCCAGTACATAAACTCCAGCTTGCTAAAAATTATGTAATGATATACAGTAAATTTGTTCTGCAAGCATGAAACTAAGCTTTTTAGCCTTTCTGTTAACAATATGAATGCTAGTGTTGCTGATTTTGCTCATCAATGTATGTGCAATTATGCATTTGGAGTTATTCACTGCACACTTATAAAGAGTTAAACTGAATAGCATAATTATAACCATTACCTACCCGGTCAGGGTAACATAATTCAATGATTGCTATGACTGAACATGTAAAAGATGTGTGCTAAAATTATATTACTACATATTAAATAAAAAAACTGTGCATTGATAAAAAGGAATACATAGGGCCAACAAATACAAACTTTGAACGGTTTGTTAGTTTACTTATACTATAGGCCATCTACACGTAGATGAGGCTTAAGAAATAACCAAAAAAGCTCAAGGATTGGCATCAGAAGGAGCGGTTTATGTATTGTTACGTTGGTTTGTTACGCCTAAAAAAGTATTTTTAAAAATGTATATTTATATATTCTTACTAGCCAAAGTCCTGCGTTGCGTTTTATAGCCAATTTTATTGTGCAACAGTCTACTAGCAATCCAAGTGAGACACGTCGCAACTGGTCAGCATGGCTACAGCAATTTGATCTCTACATGATAGCTTCAGAGAAATCTACTAAAGATGAGAAAACACAAGTGGCGACATTGCTCACACTGCTCGGAGCACCGGGTCAGGAATCTTTTCGTACATTTTAATAGCTATAGCTATTAAAATATTAAAATAAAGAGTCCTTACCACACAAAATGTGATGTCGAACCTTCCCATTCACCAGTCCAATACTTTAACAATTCAGCCACATGAACATGTTGGATTCATTAGGCGATATATGTTATTATATAAGTGCAAATATGCTACGCTATGACATTGAAGGCTTCAAAGGTATCTTATTTATTTATACATAAATATACTAATTTATTAACAAGTGACTGGTTCTAGTGGCGAGGTAAAGGGTCACTATGAATCCTTTATACTCCCTTAAAGATAATAGTTTCACAGTCATTACAAATAATTTTAAAGTAAGCAAAGTTTTTATTTTTGTATGTACATATTGATTGTTCTGATTTGGGAGAACTCTTTGAGTTTTTTTGATGTGTTACAATTACATTGTTTGGCGGCATAAGCTTTAACATATCAAATTATATCCTTTGAATAAACTAAAATAGTCTTCCTCTTCACTTAAAGTGAGTAGCCTGCTAACAAATGCTACACAGAAGATTGTTTAGCTCAAAATTATTATATTGCTTTATTATTCTATTACGAGTTAGATTCTAAGCCTTAAATATCTTTCTACGATTCTATCAATTCTGAATAAACTTTTAACATTGTGTGCCAAATTGGCTCCAAATGTTTCATTGCTAAAACTGTTTGTATTTTATTGCTATACTAGATGAAAGCCTGACGTTTACAGTGTAATGAAAATAATTTATGTACAGAAAATCTATTTTAGTTACCGTATATTGACAGTTACCATTCTCACTTGCAAACTTCACATCACGAGAGAAGCGTTTTGTGCAGTTCAAATAAATTACGAGAAAAAATAAAACAACTGTAAAAGTGTCTAAATGTAAATGAGAAATAATTAGCAAGTAATGGTTAATTAAAATCTGTTTTGCTATTATGACAATGAGAAAAGATTCAGTGGGACAGTTATATGATTTTAATTTGCTTCAGTGTTGGCATCGTAAGGCAAAAATGCCATATGGAATGGTATAGAAACCTATAGTAATTATCTAATGCAAATACCCTGTAGTAAAAATCATCAAAATTTTATATATGTACTGTAAATATTAAAAATTAGGAACAAAAAAATTTGTTAACCTTAGTAACTACAGTTACCTACAGTAACTTTGGTGTATTTAGTGATTATGATCTGCAAGGAAATGCAACGCTACAATGTACTACGTGCAGTTTGTACCGTAGGGATGTTTTGCTTTCGAGACATACCGTATGTAAAATATAAACATTAAAATCAAGTTAAACGAAGTTAACTTATTAAAAACATACTTAAAGCAAAGTTTTAGTATGTAATTTGCTAAACCTCAACTTTGTCATGAGCTAAAATTTAATTACATATCAGTTTTTATTTTTACTACAACTTATCATGAATAATGCCGAACTAATATAGCAAGCATCAAAACTCTATAAGGCGTGCAGGAGGCATGTTGATAAATAGTATACTAGCAATGTTGTAATTTTGTTGTTATCAGTACACCAGCTGTCAAATTTTAAGATCGAGAGAAGGTTATGTATATATATGTATATATATATATTTATATATATATGCATATATATATATATATATATATATATATATATATATATATATATATGCAAAGCTCATCACTTTTGTGATTTGAGCACTCTGGTGCCAGCACATTGACTTTCTTAAAGTCTGTGAGGCAACCTAGTTGTTTCATGGCAGAAAGTCAACTCTCATTGGTAATGGGATTTGTGTCCTTTGCCTAAGCTCTGAGCTGCACTGATGAGGCTTCAATAGCCGAAACAGTACTGTCTGTAGCATGAGTATATATATATATATATATATATATATATATATATATATATATATATATATATATATGCAAATATGAGTATATGAGTGTATAATTATATGCTCCCTCACTTCGGTTTGGTTGATCACTCTGTGAGAGGTGTGGCACTATTAGCCTTTGTGCAAAGCTCATCACTTTTGTCATTTGAGCACTCTGGTGTCAGCACATTGACTCTCTTAAAGTCTGTGAGGCAACTTAGTTGTTTCATGGCAAGAAGTCAGCTCTCACCGGTAATGGGATTTGTGTCTCTGCACTGATGAGGCTTCAATAGCCGAAACAGTACTGTCTGTAGCATGAGTATAAAAAAAATTGTTTCATCTACCCGGTTAACCCATATGGGTAGTGATTTCTGCTCTAACTCGGGTCTCCTTCCAGAGACCTGGGAGTTTGAGCACTCGCCTCAAGATCTTAGCTGTTCCCAATAGCACACTTTTCTGCAACTCACCTGAGTTGATTGCTGTCGGTATTTGGGCAAGCCACATTTTATGCGCCGGTGTTATTGCTGGAATTACAGTTGTTTTTACATCTCAGCATTTTTCAATCTCTTCTCCAAGAGGGAGATATTTCTCTACCTTTTCACTTTCTTTGCTGGTTATATTGTAGTCATTGGGTACTGCTATATCTATTATAGTAACCCTCTTGTTCTCCTTGTCCACCACCACTATATCTAGTTAGTTTGCTAGGACATGCTTGTCAGTCCGGATGTAGAAGTCCCAGAGGATCTTAACGCGATCATTTTCATTGACCGTACCAGGAGCTTCCCACCATTGTTGTGGTTAATTAAGGCCATACTCGTCACATAGACTTCTATACACAACACCTGCAACATGATTATGCCGCTCAGTGTATGCTTTTCCTGCTAGCTGCTTGCATCCACTGATGATGTGTTGGATGGTCTCTGGCGCATCTTTGCACAGTCTGCATGTAAAACCGTCTTTAGTGTGATAAATTTTTGTTTGCAGTTGCCTTGTTGGGAGCACTTGCTCCTGGGCTGCCATGAATAGCGACTCTGTATTGGTTGTTAGGTTTCCTTTGTTCAGCCACCTATATGTCTGGTGAAGATCGCCACCCTTAGATATTTGTCGGTGGTAAGCACCATGAAAAGGTTTCATGTGCCAGTCAATTTCCTCATCATCAGGGCGAAACTCCATTGTCAGAGCAGCCGATTGAAATTCAGCTAGCAACTTATCTGAAGTGGTCATGGAGGCTGCATAGGCTTTGATTCTTTGTTCTTCACTCATTCTTTGTTCTTCATTCTTCTTTCACTATCTGCTGTACACTTTTGAGTCCCTACTGCCATCTTTCTTATCAAGATACAATCTAGTAGTATCAGATTTTGGGTGGAGCGCTCCATGCATGGTCAGCAGTTTATGAGTTGCTATGTCTGCTTCCTTGATGGCTTCCTCAGTCCACTTTATTATGCCTGCTGTATATCTTATTACTGGCGGTGCGTAGGTATGTATTGCCATGACTTGATTCCTAGCATTGAGCGTGCTCCGTAGGACCTGCCGAAGGCGTTTTTTGTAGTCGGTAATGGTTTTTTGACGTACCTCGGCTTTGTGGTTGATGTTGCTTTGCATAGTCCCCAAGTACTTGTACTCTTCTTCTATATATTTTATAGTACCATTTGGCATTCTTAGGCTATCTGTGAGCATAGAATGGTCTTTCTTAAGAATTAGCCTTCTACACTTCTCAATACCGAAGGTCCTTCCGATGTCCTTATATACATTTACTATATAAAGGGCAATCGTTGTCTGTTTGTGTGTGTATTTACCTTATAGAGCGGTCTATCCTTTTATAGTCGTACAAATTTTGATCATACGAAGCGAACTGAATTAGTATGAGTAGTATTTATTTATATCTTAATTTTGGACTATTAGCCGCTACTTTTGTCTCTCGATTTGAAAAAGCGGCTTATATAAAGGTGCGGCGATTCTGTTGTTTTTCTTTCACCGCTAGGGCGCATTAACCGAAATCTCCGGTCAGCGCGCCTCTTTACAGTGCCCAACAGCACTGTTCCGTTTTAAACTGCAAAGTTGTTGCCGTGTTAAAAAGCACCGTCCTGAGTTCTGTGGCCTGTGCAAAAGTGTCTGTACAGCTATACAAATGTACTACTCATTAAATAAAATAAATTAATGAGTAGTTGTTTACATGCATTTAATATTTACTGTCAATGTGTACCGAGAAGGTCACGTAAACGTTTGTTTCTTGCGGCCACTGGAAAAACCACAGTTCTCACCTACTAAATTTCCACATCAAAAAGGTGAGTGCTTCTTATTCAATGTTGTATTGTCTATGAATTGCCACAGTTTCAATACATAAGCCTTTCACTTGCGCCCATGTACAAATTTAGCTATCGGCGTACTGCCAGCCATTTTGCCGATATTGCTTCATATGTATACAATATTTTTTCAATTTCAAACTCCATCTAAAATGTTTGTTTTGGTTATAAATTTTATTTTGCCAACATGTTAACAAGCACTTCTATGCTAAAAATTCATTGTATCTATACTTTTTGCATTTATAAAGCGATGTGAAGCTACAAAGCTAAAACGATCCT